>NC_089800.1:78252871-78552871 GCF_029633855.1 Hoplias malabaricus
AAAAGAGGAGCTAAATTTACTAATTAAAAGAGGTCTGTGTGTGGTGTGCATACATTTGGGCATAAAATGAACTTTAACGAACATATTGATGGAGAAATTAAATGCATTTCAAATATTCAAGCTTAGGAAATATGTCAGTACAAAGCTTCATGGGTCTGGGTTTGTATTTAATTTGGCACTTTCCCCAGTTCTATACAATACAAAATCCAGAATTCTCATTTTCCATCTGTGTGTCCTGTGGAAGTGGAAGGACTGTAGCATAAAGATAGCGGTAAACACAATGCCTGCCTTTTTGCGATTTGTAAAAAATAATATGCAAATGTGCTTTCCATTTGCCTTGAAGAGTAGACGCACTACTTGCCCCACTTTGAAGTGCATTCAGTACACATAATACCACAACTTTCCACCAAACAGCCGACAGCATCTTTAGAGGTGTTGGCTGTGTCTGAAACGACCTGAGCGTGTGCTAAGGCAGTGTTCTGAGAGAGGAAGTCAGTGTAGGTAACACTGCGCTCTCGTGCTACAGAAAGACGGTAAAGAATTAAAGCTGTCGCCTTCCGTTTCAGACACAGCACAGTGAACAACAACAGAGACACATTCAGGGAAATGGAGACATCATGTGATCGCTCCATCATGTGATGGTAGTGCAATATTAATTAAATTAATGAGGCATAGTCTGCAGTTATGCTTTCATTTTGTTTTAGTAAAAAAAAGCAGTTAAACTAATGAAAGCTAGATAATAACCGCCCTGTTGTAAACTGACTGATGTAATAAATATTCTTCCAATGCAAGTTTATTAATTTGGCTGCTAGTGACCCTAACTCCTGAAAGCTTTCCCCTTACGCTGCTGTTTTGAAGGGAGTAACCACAGAAGTCTATAAAGCAAAGGAGTAAACGTAAAATGCCTGAGATTACCAAGTGTCTCAGTACTTAATGTTTACTATCACCTCAAAAACATGGCCAAATCACTCTTAAAATACCCAATCTTGGCCGGACTCTGATACTAATAAAGTGTGTGCTTTGGTTAGCCCTAGGTCCTATAAGCTTTTCCCTTAGGCTGCGATTTTGAAGGGCGTAACCGTAGAAGTCTATGGTTGTGTGTGTTTAATTAACGATTTGCAGTACTGCAAAATGCTTTTTATTTTCTTGTTCATTCCATCAACGGTGCTGCCTCACACACAATGGTCTGCTCACAAATGTGATCAGCAACACGCAGGCATTGTGTTCACCCCTAACCTGATGGTACAGGCCTTTCACACCAAGCTGCAAAAATACAAATATTTTCCAAAATATTCTTAGCCTCTGATAAAAATTGAACTGATAAACACCGCACAGAACCCTTTGGAGACTTTAAAGTCAGCACAGTCCTTTCACTGAGTGCCGTAGATGTGTGTGTGTGGCTGTAACCTGTGACTGATACGATGTTGAGCAGTCTCCTCATGGTCTGAGGGCTGATGTCGCTGAACCAGTCCTCAGTGAGCAGCAGCTTGGTCAGGTCAAAGGACATCTGACGTGTGACGGTGCGCTGCATCTGCCGCCGCCGGTACGTATCCTACACCCAACAGAAGAAGGGGACACGGTAATACTTCATCACAGGGACGCTGGGTATGTGCTGTGTTTACAAGTAAGTAGAATACAGTAAACCAACACCTTTTATATTAACATTAAACAAGAATCTAAGTGAGAAACAAATATGGTTCTTAAAAAGTAATAACAATAAAAAACCCACGCTTTAGGGTCCTGGTGGCCCCTGCTGTTGTTCTGAGGTCACCTGTTAATCATAAGTTGATCTTGTCTATAAGATGCAGGAGAAGGCCTTGTCACGAGCTCCAGAAAGTCCACTTTGATGTTTCTAATGCCGACCTTGTGACTCGGCTGCTGCACTGGGGCACGTGGCCACCAGTATGAGAGAGCAGGCAGGTGGTCATTCTCAGACCATGGGGTTCAGACTGCCTATGACCTAAAGGTGTGGTGGCGATTAGGTCCATTCTTGAAAAACAGCACTGACATTCTGTAAATATCCCAGCCCCAAACGTAAGCCTAAGCCTAACACTAATGCAGATAATTAAAGAAAGAATCCCTTCAAGAGGCATATTATGAAAGAGACGGATACTAATTTTGCTCCACGTCTGACGTCTGAGACTTCAGAACTGTCCCGCCCCCTGGTCACTGTTTCTCCAATCAGCACCCGTGTTTATGTGAGAGTGCAAAGACAAGACCGACACAATAAGGGCAGAGAAATAATAGCACGGAGAAGATCAGTATGGAGAAGAAAGAGAACTGAAAAAACAGAGTTTCCTCGCTCCTCACTGCTGTGCACTCAGGGTCAGGGTGAACAGCGAGTGGCTCATTATTATTTAAAGGAACAGGCGCTGAAGGAATGGCCAAAGCAGAACAGTGTTCATTATTCGAAAAAGGGGTATAGCGTGTTCCTTTTAAGGATATTTTGCCCTACAACAGCCTGAATGTAAATGTATTTAACATATTTTACGCCAAAACCTTAACTTAAATATGTCCCAAGGAACATGCGACGTAATTATTCACAGCTCAGGTTTTTCAAGCTTTGGATTTCTTCAGTTTTGTGGCTTTAAATGGTCTGGTTCACATTACCACCACTTGCCAAGTTTCTTTAACAATTAAGCCACTCTAAATACAAGCTGTAGAAAAAAATTACTTCTTTTATATATTGTACAGTAGATAGAAAACATATATATAATCAAAGACTGTCCAAATCTGTGTCTCAGTTGGGCCACAGTTCCAAAAACGAAAGTAAAAATTGAGAGCCATTGTGTAACAGCACTCTGAAGAAGAAAAACTCCTTTGGCCTCAGCTGCCTCTGATTTGTCCGTGACCCGTCTTGCCCTTGCAAACTTCCGTAAAGACATCCAAGCCTCTGCTGTGACCTCAGGTCTTAAGCTCTTATTAGCTCTGCAGGCTTCTGCACTAACAAGGCAGGGGCAGCTCTTTCCTCTTTGTCCATAACGGCTGTCCAGAAAACAACAAGCTTCTTATTAAAGCAACTCAAACTTCCACTGTTGAAATGAGGACGAATGCCAGATGAGCAAACGGAAGCGCAAAAGGAGCGCACCCCCGAAAGCAAGCACAGACTGAATGGAGAGCGGGCTGATAAATCAGTAAGGCAAACAAACGTGCGCTCGCAGGGCAAGCAGCGGAGCCACTTAGCCTCCCACTAGACGCCGGCCGTGCCAGCGCTTTGTCACCGAGCCCCACTGCTGCTGCACCCTGTCATTAAGCAATGGCATCTCAGCGGGAAGGGTAAACAGACATTAAATCAATTACAGACGCTCCTCAGCGACATCCAGGGGCTCCAACAGCACCCCCCTTCTCCTCCTCGCCCGGCTCATGGAAAATACAGGGCAACAACAAACATACGCATGCTTAACAACACAAACATGGAGCGACGTGTGTGTACAGAACTTACCCTGCGGTTCAGTGCAGTCTTACTGCCCTGCTTCGCTTGCTCTCCGAGGCTGTTCTGAGACTGGAACTTCTTGTCCAAGTCCTCGTACAACGCTACAGGGACACAGAGACTCTAAATTAGATCTTATCCTTGTCGCCATGCATCAGAAAGACAATTATTACAGTGTTTGCATAATTGGAATAAGCTAATACAATAAACTCATAGAGCACATCGATCAAGACGGCTGGTCACTGTGGTTTTCATTCTCCCAGTCAATGATCCATGGGGTCTGTACACTAACCCTCAGCGCTGAGCAGGTCTCCGTTGGTGGGCGCCGCCATGCTGAGTTTCTTGGCCGTGCCGAGGCCACGGCTGTTCAGGAAAACGGGCAGATGCACGATGTTGCGCATGTAGTCGTGGCCGTTGATGTTGGAGTCACGCAGCACACTGTTCAGGTTCTGGTTGATGGCTTTGATGATGATGTGGGGGTCGCTGGCGAAGATCGAGACGAAAGGGCCCTTGGAGAAGAGCACCCTCACCTACATCCGGCAGAAATGAAGTATTAATGATGCTCATGTAAGGGCAGCAAACAAAGCAACTCCTCCTCACAAACACAGATAGCTGTTGTACATCCATCACATTGCAAGGTGCGTCAATGGCAATTGAAATGAAATAGGTCAAAGAGTAAAGCACACAGTTGATTATTACTCGTCAGTTTTTGCCTGGACCTTCTCAATAAAAAGGCTATAATGGGTTTGGAAGTGCTTTGAAGATGGCTAAAACTGGAGAACATTCATTCATTATCTGTAAGCGCTTATTATTATTATTATTATTATTATTATTGTTACACTTATATAGCGCCTTTCTAGACACCCAAGGACGCTTTACAATCTACACTGCTCAGAACGCTCAATTCACACACACACAGGCGAGAAGCGGCAGCCAAACGCGCACAGCGTACTCTCAACCAGAAACGACCGTCCACCTGGAGGACTGCATCGGGCACTAGGGTTTAACCCAGGACAGAGCGCCAATCCATATCTGGGCTCACACATACAGACATTCATTCACACACCAGGACAGTTATTAGAGAAGCCAATTCACCTACCCTCCATGTTTTTGGACTGTGGGAGGAAACCGGAGCCCCCGGAGGAAACCCACGCAGACACGGGGAGAACATGGAAACTCCACCCAGATGGGACTTGAACCCAAGATCCCAGCGCTGGGAGGCGAACGTGCTAACCACCAAGCCACCGTGCCACCGTGCCGCTTATCCAGTTCAGGGTCACGGTGGGTCCAGAGCCTACCTGGAATCATTGGGCGCAAGGTGGGAATACACCCTGGAGGGGGCGCCAGTCCTTCACAGGGCAACACAGACACACACACACACTCACTACACACTCACACCTAGGGACACGTTTGAGTCGCCAATCCACCTACCAACGTGTGTTTTTGGACTGTGGGAAGAAACCGGAGCACCCGGAGGAAACCCACGCGGATACAGGGAGAACACACCAAACTCCTCACAGACAGTCACCCGGAGGAAACCCACACAGACACAGAGAGAACACACCAAACTCCTCACAGACAGTCACCCGGAGGAAACCCACACAGACACAGAGAAAACACACCAAACTCCTCACAGACAGTCACCCGGAGGAAACCCACGCAGATACAGGGAGAACACACCAACTTCTCACAGACAGTCACCCGGAGTGGGAATCGAACCCACAACCTCTAGGTCCCTGGAGCTGTGTGACTGCGACACTACCTCCTGCACCACCGTGCCACCAACTGGAGAACATAGCGAAGATATTGGCATAGCATTGGCTTTAAATGTTAGGAGTCCTTCAGCTGACTACCGATTCAGTGCAGTAACTGGGCAGCACAGTTATTCACTTGGATTTATAAAAATCAAAGTAAGAGTCACTGTTAAGCCCTATTCATGAGTAAATGTAAATATTACTTAACACCATTGTGCCTAGATTTGGTTCACTGATGCACAAACCATTCCTTACGCAATACAGAGCTGACCCAGCATTTAATGTGAGTGCTCTACCAATTAACTCCAAATATTGCCAATCATTTCCAATTTGATCAGTGTAATTTACATCAATGATCATGCTTTAGCACAACGTTCATTCCTCCACATAGTGAACTAACCACTGACCACAACACAGAAAGGCTGCAGTGTGAGTGAAGTGTACTGATGCAGATGTGGAGATGACGGGGACTTTCCAGACTGACGAGAGACTGCTCTATTGTCAAGTGTCACAGGACACTCATATGCGCATTATTTATAAAGTTCATTACAGCTGACTGCCTCCTCACGCCAGCGTCCAGGCTCCAAATATTTGCTTATTCTGCAGTAGTCCACAGTAACCACATTGTTTGTTTCCCCATACAAACCATCCCATAATCCCCACACTCACTTTCTCATTCTCAGCACTATGAAAATCCTTTCCGTTCTGGGACATTAGCGCCGGCAAGTAGAAAAACATTTAGTTTGCGATAAAAATTCAATTTTGTAATTCCTATCAAAATCTGAAACAAAAAGAAAAATAAAAAAAGCATGGAATTTGAAAGAGATGTGGCTAATTACGCCACAAAGGAGCCTTTGAGAAGGTTCGAGGCACTCTGGAAGGAGGGAGATTTCATTAGCACAGAGCAGGCTGCCAGCACAAGGGGATTATACCCCTAAATAATAACGTTTGGCTGAAGGAAATTCTATTACTCCAGCTGGGAAAGAGGAATCTGAACTTTCTGAGCTACACGAGCATGAACTCTGATAGCTACCGTATGTGCCGCAGTCGAGAGATTGATGAGTGTTTACGGCACAGTCGAATCAGGAGGTGTTCGGTGGGTATTTAGGGAAGGGGAGGACGATGAGGAAGCGATGAGATGAAGGCCAAGTTGGGTCTTATGGGGGACATATGGTTTCACAGGCAAATCTGAAACCTGAGCAGCGATTACGAATGCACACACACACACACACACACCGTATCCAGCATCTGCAGCACTTTGTCTTGCTCGCAGGAGTCCAGGCCGTCGATGATGACCACCAGACGAGTCTGATTCTGAGTGAAGCCATCGATGGTCTTCGCCATTTTTGCCATAAGCTCCACCTCACACTTTAGAACCTAGAAGAAAGCATACGGCAGATTCTTACCCAGAAGAACCCAGAATTACAGACTGACTTGCAGTTGTGGGAGTAGATTCTGGAGACTTCAGGTCCAAAGTCCAAGAAAATAACTGTTTACACCCTAAAAAAAACAGTACTGTGCAGATAAACAAAAAATAATAATGTATATACACTTTTTTTATATTGTAATTTATTTGGGATTATTTCTGTTGCTTAATTCATCATACATTTTTACCTAGTTTCACAAAGCCAAAAAAATAAACGTATATTATTTTCTTTGGAGAGCAATGATATTTTAAAAGCTATTTAACTGGCTATTTAACTATTTAATCAGTAGGCAATTAATCAGTACTTTATTAAACACGACCTGCAGATTTATCATTTTAATTCAGTGCATTTATGATGTCCCAAAAGCTTCGGGGAGAAATCTGGATCCAGTTTTGTTCTATCCAGCTCAGAAGGCAATTCGCTTATTCTTTCTTGTGTACTTATATTTATTTGTGTTTACTCTAATGTTATACTGAAAAAATAAATGGTTTTACCACAATCGGAAGAGAATTAGAATCAGAATTAGAATCACTTTATTGGCCACTGTGCTCGCACACAGAGGAATATGTTCTTCACATTTAACCCAATCCGTGCAGTGAAACACACATTTACACACACTAGTGAGCACTAGGGGGCAGTGAGCAGTGGGCCACAGCTACATAAAACATTCTAAAACTATTTCCACTCAACACCACCCTTAAAGAGTCATACGTTTGCTCATGTTGATGGATAAAAACGCAGCTGTAAACGCAGCTTCTATTACTTGTTAATTACATTTGGGTGGTACCACTACTGCAAAACTAAAGGCACCAACCAGCTAATCATTTATGTACTTAAGGGAAGCAAGGCCATTTCTCTTACTGTCCACAAAGAGCAATTCATGTCTCTTTGCTGCGTACCTTCATAAACCCCTCGCTCTTCAGCTTGTGCATGCTGTTGGCAGCACTGTGCAGCCTCCTCCTCTGTGAGTGCAACACTGAGTCAGCAACCTGCCACCAGGTCCTGCAGTTCAGCAGCAGAGCCAGACCCACCACACTGGCCATGGCCACCAGCACCGCGTTCACTGTAATATTAGCCGGCTCCACCTTAAAGATGGCCAGCAGGGCCATGCCGGTCACCAGACACGCCAGAGTCAGCGCAAAGAGCACGAAGGATGGCACGCAGCACGTCTTCTTCCACTTTTTTCCTGAAGAATGAAAGAAATTCAGCATTAATCGAGTGCTCAGACATTCACTGCTACAATATACTGGAATATTTGACTTCAAATGAATTGTTGTACTGTAATTTTACAGCTTTTATCAAAGTAGTGCAACAACTTTGAAGAGAAACGGAGGTGTGGACACGTGCAAGGATGTTTAATTTTGGCTGTAGAGGACACGAACCTTGGGATTCATCGTTTTTAAAGACCCTGAAAAGTCTGGTGGCCATGAATCCAAATTCTCGTTCGCATGCATCTGACAGCGTGGCAATCATCTCAGCCATGGAGGTCTCCCCACCCACACTCGACAGACGGTTATAGTCAGTGAACAGAAACCTGAACAGACGCACATGTCCAAACAAACATAATTCACCAGGAAAAATACAGGATATACCTTCAAAACCAACACACAATCATGACACGGAGAGCTCTGTCCTCACAGCGAGCTATTCTTCAGTTTCATATCGTCTTAGTGACGTCCATTCCAGGTGAAGCACGTAAGCTTCACAAACATATCATTCTTACTGTGTGGCAGATTGACAGTGAAGCTGGCCATGCCTCAGTTAGCCGTACCTGACTGGCAGGGCCTTGGTGGTCTGCTCGGGAAGCTCCGGTGGGTTTACGAACATCAGTTTGAGCAGCAGCTCCAGGTAGCCGATGTGGCGGGCCAGCCGGGTGCTGATGAGCCAAGCCCAGCTCCAGCTCTCCCCTTCTTTCCTTCCACCAAAGTAAACCAGCACTGCACACACACAAGCCAAGAACAGAGCCCAGTTCAATGACGTACAGGTACAGAGTGACTTTAAAAAGGCACCTTCTCATTCCCCTGAGATCTTGAAAGTAAGATTACAATTCAGTGTGGGTGACACAGGTCTGTTTAGAGCAGATGGCAAAATTCAGGAAAGAAAACAGTAATAACAGCCATGAAATCTGTATTTTGCTACTTCATCTCTCCAGTGGGCGGCACGGTAGCGCAGCAGGTAGGTGTCACAGTCACACAGCTTTCAGGGACCTGGAGGTTGTGGGTTCAAGTCCCGCTCCGGGTGACTGTCTGTGAGGAGTTGGTGTGTTCTCCGTGTGTCTGCGTGGGTTTCTTCCGGGTGACTGTCTTTGAGGAGTTTGGTGTGTTCTCCCTGTGTCTGCGTGGGTTTCCTCCGGGTGCTCCGGTTTCCTCCCACAGTCCAAAAACACACGTTGGTAGGTGTTTTGGCGATTCAAAAGTGTCCGTAGGTGTGAGTGTTTGAGTGAATGTGTGAGTGTGTGTTGCCCTGTAAAAGACTGGCGCCCCCTCCAGGGTGTGTTCCTGCCTTGCGCCCAATGACTCCTGGTAGGCTCTGGACCCACCGCGACCTGGATAAGAGCTTACAGACAATGAATGAATGAATGATATTTTCATGTAAAATGTCTAGGTCAAATTATTGCTGTGTTGAATTTGTATATAAAAATATAATATTGCATTCTTTGACATTTTTTTCCAGCAACTTTTAGTATGCAATACCCATTTATTCATTGACTTTAACACTAGAATAAATAAAGCATTGCATTTAAAATGTTCCAGAATTTTTACACAAGCCATATTTGTTTTTTTCACTTTTTTTACCCCATTATTTTAATTTGTTACTTAAACAGTAATTTTACATAAACATTTATTTAAGTGGGTGTTTCCTTTAGAAGATGTGTGTTTATTTGATAAACTTGAAATTGACGGAAAAACCCGAGCTCGCTACGGAAATTCTTGAATACAACCGTGACGTCACAGGTGGACAACAGCTGAACAACGCCGCGGTAAAACACCGTTATGACTGACTGTTATGACAGTATCTAGCTAAATAACCAACATTATTCATGACAATAGCCTAGCAATAAGCTAAACTCAGATGTAGAGGTACCGTTATTCTTGTAAATGTGATCGAAGTCGAACTCGAATTCCTCCGACACTATAAACCTCCGTAATGCAGCTACGTAGCCGAGTATAATCTGAGCCACCGAGTTTAGCGAGTCAAGCTAACGTTAACTAACACCAACTAAAACAGGCGAAGTGAGTGTCCTTACCCTGTTTACCTCCATGTTACAGAGGCTCTTGAACACCTTTCGTTGGTGTCCTTACATGCCCATATTGTTGGAAAAGCGCCAGTGAAATGAGCTATAGATAACGGAGTGAGCGGAGGGTCCTTTCCAAAAGTGCCCATTTAAAATTGACTAATTTAGTCAATTTTCTGGATATTTTGGTGTCTTTGGGCCATTTGTTCACAGATGTCCCACTGTACATTGAATGATTGCAGCCAAAAACAACACACCTTTTCGTCATTTTGCATTAAATTAAGTGCAGCTTCTAGAGTTGGTGTCCACCATCTACGTCACAGGCAAGACGCCTATTAGAGTTTCCGAAAAACCGTTGGGGGGGGGGGGCACCAACGGTCTTTTAAACCTTATTCCTTGAATTAGTAAGAAATAAACTCAAATTCCACTGTATTTATTTGTTTGACACTTTCATATAGCTGGTGCTTAGCCTTTAAGCATGCAATTTACAAGGTTCTAAATGAGATATAAGCTTCCATCTCACTAAACTTTAAACACTTAATATGTGTCTTGCCTGTTCATCTCGTTTTGTGATGAGGGGAAAATCATGGGAATATTTGGAGAAGCTGCACCTGACACAAGGAACCTGATTTCAGTGAAAACAATGCAATGCCATTTCTCCGTCACAGAGTCCAGTAGCGTCCTCTGCTGGACAAACACAACAACAATCCACAAATATTATGACAGATCTTATACAGACCAAAAACAAAAGGTTGGGTCACTGGGAAAGCTATGAAACTGAATCTGTATCAGCCACTGCCTCTCATGTGTTTAAGAGCTTAACAAAGTTAGACTGGGAAATTTAGCTCGGACGTTTCCAAACTGAAAGTAGTCCAGTCCACATCTTTGACCACTGTGTGCACTGATTGTTCATGTGACACTTTGTTATCTATAAACAGACTGTGGGTTAAATTCAGGCTTCCATATGTTTTTGCCTTGAACTCTCCCGTTGGTGGCCAAAGAGCCTGAGCTCTCACCGAAGAAGATGTAGAGCAGGGCGAGCAAGCTGAGGGACACAGCGATGGCCAGCTTAGGGTCAACGGTGAAGCCCAGGATAAGAGCCACGGAGCCACAGAGCAGCAGCGTCAGGACGACCACCAACCAGGAGAACTGCAGCAATGGCTCCACCTGCTGGCCAGCAAACGTCTTCATCTCGTCTGATACGGGGAAGACGGCGAAAGACATCAAGGACATTACCACAGACAGTTCTTTCGTAGCCAAACAAAGCTATCTTTTAAAGTATGCCTCTTACCCTCCAGTTTCTTGAGAAGAAAAGACTTGCCGCTGCCCCACTGGGCGTACAGACCCACACAGATGGGCGGCTGCATGGTGGGCTCACTCAGAATGTCTGCCAGCGCACTGCTGTACAGGTCATAGCCCAGCATGTCGCCGTCACACTCAGTGGGGGAAAGGTGCTCTAGAAGGGTTCAGAAAGGGTATATATTCAATGTTATTAATTGATATCCGTGTAGCTCTAGTGCACAACGATAAGACAACAATTCAAAGCTGCTTTTTCACTGAAATATTGTTTGTCTATGAGGTAAATACACAGTTTCTCTGTCTGTGGAACTTCTGAAGCTGTAATTTTAAGGTAGAACTACTACCTTAAAACTGACATATAAATGGACTCTGAACATAGGCCTCATTCAAAAGGCAATTCATATAACCTCTGTGTAAACAAGGGCATCCCAAAATCCCAAAAATAGACTTAACCCAGCGCCTCTTGCAGTTTCGCTTCCATGTAATGAGTACTCTGGTCTTCCTGATACGGACCCTTTAAACACCATCACAGGTTTAACTGAACACTCACTCGCTCCAAAGATCTGTGTGAGAATGCTCTTCTGATGGGTGCAGTCGATGTTATAGGGCGTCTCGCCCGCTTTGTTGGGCTTGTAGAGCAGGCGGCCATCTTTAGGGTTCCTCAAGAGCAGCTCGGCCAGCTTCCTGCTGCGGCCCTTGATGGCAATGTGCAGGGCCGTGTCTCCTTTCTAAGAGCGCATTGTTGAATATTAGATTCAGTGCCAAGTATAGGTACTGTACATGCAAATGTGAACTTAAAAAGTGACATACACAGATATGCTATTTTAGCAGGGTTTCTAGGTTGGACATGTGTTACATAGTAATGGAAAACAATACCTCGGAACAACCAATTTACACGGCCTTATCAGAATTGTGTTCTGTAGGAAGGAGTGGATCAGGCACAGCAGTGCGGTTGGAGTTTTTAAACACCGTGTCCAATCCCTGTCCACCCACTTGTCCACCTTGTAGATGTAAAGTCAGAGACAGTAGCTCATCTGTCGCTGCACAGTGTGTGTTTATCGTCCTCTATTCCTTCATCGGTGGACACAGGATGCTTTTGGCTGGATGTTTTTGATTCTCAGTCCAGCAGTGAGGGGTTTATAAGCTCCAGCAGCCACTGCTGTGTCTGATCCAATCGTGCCAGCGCCACACACAAACCACCACGTCAGAGTCACTGAAGCGCTGACAATGATGCCCCACTGAATCACACCGGCTCTGTGGCGTTTTCTGTGGGTCCTGAGCATTGACGAATAGTGTGACAGGGGCAAACAAGTATGCAGAGCAACAAATGGACTACAGTCTGTAAGTTGTAACAAAACTACAAAACGCTCCTGTATGATCAGTAGAGCTGAGGGAACACACTGACACACTGTTCTGACATGACTCTAGTGTTTGAGAAAAAGCACCAATTTAAATGGTGTTATTTGTAAGTTGACAGTTCACAAAACTCTTTATAGATGGTCCTTCTTGTCTCATAAGTGAGCTAAGACTTCTGTAGAAGCTCTGTAAAACTTGTGCAACCACCCATTAGCTCCTCATAAACAGTGCGTTCAGGAAAGAGCTTGTATAAGCGATTGTCTAATAAAAAAATTAATCTATTTAAATTTGATTACACGGACTATAAAAGGACTTTCTGTTTGATGATACTCTGATAGTTATTTTCCGGAGACGTTACCTTATCCACCGCGGAAACCTTCGCTCCTTTGTCAAGAAGCAGCTCCACAATCTCAATGTTCCTCATTTTGGTGGCTTTAATAAGTGGAGTCTCCCCTTCCTGACATACAGAACAGTTACAGTTAGAGCACATGAAGAGGCAAAACACAGCTGTGGATGAAAAAGGGCATAGTGTAACGTGGGGAAAGCACTTTTGAAGACTCAGCTCTTTGGGAGACTGTACCTTGGTGCAGGACTCTGTATCTGGGTTACACTGAAGGATATCTCGCACCATGGTGGCGTTTCCTTTCTCTACAGCCCAGTAGAGGGCAGTCTTACAGTCCTAAAGAAAGAAAAACATTTCAGAGCAATATGTAAATAAGTCAACTTGTCTGTTAGGCGAGACTGTATGATTTGATATGGGTGCAGTTCTCACAAATCATCAGGAGGTTATTTAATAGAGGGAGGAGGGAACAACAAAACGGAGACCAAGAGAGAACGGGGCAAGCGTACCTGGCCCTTGACATCAATGTCAGCGTATTTATTTAGCAACGCTCTGACAATCTCCACGTGGCCTCCTCTCACTGCTCCGATTAGAACTGTGTCTCCACTCTAAGACAAACACATAGGGCAAAGATAAATGAAAACGTGAAGTTAATTATAGATTACAGGGAACGTTGTCATTAAGCTGTGACTGTCTGGTGCTGACATTTAAAGAAACATATCATCTCCTTTTCTTAGTCCATTTATGGGTTGCTGGGTCAACAGCGCAAGCAAAGAAACTCAGACTCTGTCCCCCGTGACTTCCTCTAGCTCCTGCTGGAGGATCCCCAGGTGTTCCCAAGCCAGCTGGGAGACATATTCCCTCCAGGAGCCAAGGGTCCTCTTCCCAGTGGGCTGTGCCTGGTACACTCTCTATAGTGGGTGTCATATAGGGGGCAGAGTAACTATGACAAATGACTATTTCCCCTCCTTTCGTAAAGCACTTTTAATTACTAGTGTGTAAAAATGTGCCACATAAACAAACATTACCATGCCTTGCCTTTTGTTTATTAATGTTTTATATTCAAAAACGTGGGTGGCACGGTGGCGCAGCAGGTAGTGCTGCAGTCACACAGCTTCAGTCTGTGAGGAGTTGGTGTGTTCTCCCTGTGTCAGCGTGGGTTTCCTCCGGGTGCTCCGGTTTCCTCCCACAGTCCAAAAACACACGTTGGTAGGTGGATTGGCGACTCAAAAGTGTGAGTGTGAGTGAATGTGTGTGTCTGTGTTGCCCTGTGAAGGACTGGCGCCCCCTCCAGGGTGTATTCCCGCCTTGCGCCCAATGATTCCAGGTAGGCTCTGGAACCACCTCGACCCTGAACTGGATACGTGCTTACAGACAATGAATGAATGAATGAATATTCAAAAACGTGGCAGTCTTGCTTCATCCATCAGCCAGGACATGTGTTTGCTGTCTTAAGTTTGCTTCATTTGCCTCACAGCACTGCTGTTGGCCTAAGTAAGACAAAAGTATTGAGAATATCCAGCACTCCTGCTGCTTACTGTTTAAGTCACGCAGCGTACGTTTGTCCATGTCTGTGTACAGCAGTAGCTTTGACCCATAAACAAAGAAGTACATTTCAGACACCAAAAAAAAAAGCCACCGATCCAATCAAATCCATTTAGAAGAAGGGTTTCATTACTTCACTGTTCATTACTCCTCGGTGAAACAAAACTGGTCCCCACCCTGTCAGGAATGTTGACGTATGCGTCTGCGTCCAGCAGGTCCTGCACTATCTCCGTGTGGCCCTGGATGGCTGCGATCATCAGCGCCGTGTTGCCATCCTTGTCCGTCATGTTGACATTGGGGTTTCTCTTCAGCAGCTCCTTCACCACCTCAGTGTGTCCTCCGCGCACCGCCACGATGAGAGCGGTCATCGAGTTCTGGCAGAGAGCAAACTGGGGTTATCAAATAACTTTTAAAATCTATAGGCTTACACTTTGGGTCTTAAAAACCCAAAAACTGAACCTCACATGTGTGAGTGTATTATGCATTATTATACTGTGTAATATAGAATCACTACAGTGTGTATTATTTCATTTAAAATTAAAAATGAATGTGGAAAAAAAACAAAAAACTACTGTTGTTACAAGACACAGCCATCAATCCATAAACATTTCAGGAATTGAACTGCACACACCGCCCCTTCTTGGTCCACATTGGCTCCATTCTCCAGCAGGTGCATCACACAGTCGTAGTGGCCCTTCCTGGCCGCCCAGATCAGCGCTGTTGTGCCATACTGGTTGAAAGACAAGAGATACATTCAGACCCTTTAATAGGCAAACTAAGACCGACATGTCCTCCAGTGTTGGCCACCATCACAGTCTTGTGACAACGGAATTATCTTTGTATCTCTCAGTGTTTTGAAACTATGTTTACGCAAACACAGTGGATTCAGAGCTCTGAGAAGTCAGCAACATCACCGTAGATGCGGGTAATGATGGCGGTCACCTTGTCAGAGCAGTTGACTTTAGCTCCGTGCCGCAGCAGCAGTCGGACAATCTCGGCGTGGCCTCTCCCAGCCGCCCAAATGATGGGGTATACACTGTACTGTTGCAGAAAACACAAGGAGAGTCACTCACGCAGCCATTTCTTCACTGACACTTTCTTTCTTTCTTTCTTTGTCTCATTTGTTCTCATTCTCTTATTCCCTCACTCATTCTTTCTCTCATTCTCCCATTCGACAGCTCTCTCTCTCTCTCTCTCTCTCTCTCTCTCTCTCTCTCTCTCTCTCTCTCTCTCTCTCTCTCTCTCTCTCTCTCTCTCTCTCTCTCTCTCTCTCTCTCTCTCTCTCTCTCTCTCTCTCTCTCCTTAAATTAAATACAGACCAATCAGAAAACAGAGATACGTGGTTCTGGTTTTTGTAGTGTATTGTCATCCTGTAACTCTCATGTTAATAGACGGCCACCGTCTGGAGGTAAAACAGTGCTGTTCTGTGTTGTTGTGTGATCTGTACCTGTCCAGTGATGTTGGGGTTTGCCCTTTTCTCCAGCAGCAGACGAGCCACTTCCACACGACCCTTATAGGCTGCCCACATAATAGCCGTCCAACCACCCTACAACGACACACGCAGACACACATCACTACGTTCACATTCAAAGGTGTTTAGTGAAGTCACTTCGAACTAGACTGTTGTCCAAAACACTTTTCCTGAGTCAGAGTGTTACTCAGATTGCAGGCTTTCTGTCGAAGCTCAGCCTGTTATTATTAGCACCCTGCTACCGACATTCTGGCACCGTATCCACCACGAAACATTCATTTCCCCACACAGCACTGGGCTTGACTAATGTGTAACACGTTTATAAAACATCTGTAATAACAATAAACCCTGTGAGGTATGAGAGGAAGGCACTATCAGGTCATACACAGATACGAACGCCTGTGATCTGGTAATACACAAATTATATTAGCATATTCCAGGCAGTGCTGCAGAGGAAATCTGATTCCTGCCAGAGACGCTTACTAGGGGACAATCTACAAATGGAGAAAATGGAGCCCTGGGCTAGGGAAGTTACAATCATTACAGACAAAACTGACAGTGAAGTGAGCACATTATTACAGAGAAAGGGCTTTAATGAAGCTAAATGTAAGCATCCTGAAATAAAACGCCTCCCTCCAGTTGAACGGAGATCCACTTCAATAAAAACGTGTTTATATATCACACTAATATTCAACAATATTCATTTTGTAAAACATTTACAAACATACCTTGATATTGTAAATAGAAATTACAGACACTGTTTATTGAATAATGCGTTAGATATCGTCACTGTCAAAAGAAAAACTTGTATCTCCAAAATACTAGCTTCAGAAGATGGAAAAACCTTTGTAAACTTTCAGTGGAATGTGATTTTATTAAGATTTTATTCCACGTCATTTTGGAGCATTTCTATTGGTCCATTCATCACGACATTTCAATGTGTTCAAATGATGTAGTAAACCAAAAGTCAAAAGAAATGGAGATACATGTTTTTGTATGGACAGCGGAGTTAAAGATTTACACATAGATTTACACACACACACACACACATATATATATATATTTTTTTACCATGTCCCTATGCTCCACGTTTGCATTGTTGTCCAGCAGCTCCTTCACCACTTCAACATGGCCTTCCTTGGCGGCAGAAATCAACGCAGTCCAGCAATCCTGAATATGAGCGAAAATATCAAACCTTAGAAGCTAACCATTGCCATTTAATGCCTAGATACTCCACTTTTAAAGTGTTGCAACCTACCAGCTGGTCATACCAAGTAGTCATGGGTGCCCAAACTCCACAGACAAAAGCAGTCAGTGAGGTGCACGTTAGTGTATACTTCCACCTGCTGCTAATGACCGACTGGGTGTGTGTGAGTGTGAAGTGAAGTAAGTGGGTGTAAGTTGAATGTCATCACCCTGTCATTTGATGAATCACGGTTCTGCATGCCAGTTTTACACAGCTCTGCAACCCACCTGCTATTACGTGTTCACCTGGGAGAACCTAGCACCAGAGTGCCGTCCCACCCACAGTGACATCACTTGGAAATGACAATGTGCTGAAACAGCTTTCTGATCCCAAACAATTCTGGAAGTCTAATAAAATGGCGAGATGAAATGGTCTGCTTGGAAGTTATCTGAATTTGTTCAATTCCTAGTAATTCCTTAGAGACTCTAAAGATTCTGGGTATGGGAGTCCTCAGTGATTAGTGGTATTGAACTTCTGCTGTGTAAATAATTGCTGATGTTGTTGTGTAATGCAAAGTAAGCAAAGGTTGGAGTACGCACCACATCATCCAGATTAATGTTTGCTCCCCTCCTGATGAGCTCCTGCACAATCTCAAGACTGCCCTGCTCAGCTGCCACCATCAGAGGAGTCTGTCCATTCTGAAGAGTGAAAAAAAGGCCACAATGAGTCAGAAACATGCTTCAGAAAAATAATAATAATAATAGCGTGGAAATAGCTACTGCAGCATGGTGGCTCAGCAGGTCGTGTCACAGTCACACAGCTCCAGGGTCCTGAGGTTGTGGGTTCGAGCCCTGCTCCAGGTGACTGTCTGTGAGGAGTGTGGTGTGTTCTCTCTGTGTCTGCGTGGGTTTCCTCCGGGTGACTGTCTGTGAGGAGTGTGGTGTGTTCTCTCTGTGTCTGCGTGGGTTTCCTCCGGGTGACTGTCTGTGAGGAGTGTGGTGTGTTCTCTCTGTGTCTGCGTGGGTTTCCTCCGGGTGACTGTCTGTGAGGAGTGTGGTGTGTTCTCTCTGTGTCTGCGTGGGTTTCCTCCGGGTGACTGTCTGTGAGGAGTGTGGTGTGTTCTCTCTGTGTCTGCGTGGGTTTCCTCCGGGTGACTGTCTGTGAGGAGTGTGGTGTGTTCTCTCTGTGTCTGCGTGGGTTTCCTCCGGGTGACTGTCAGTGAGGAGTGTGGTGTGTTCTCCCTGTGTTTGTGTGGGTTTCCTCTGGGTGACTGTCTGTGAGGAGTGTGGTGTGTTTTCCCTGTGTCTGCATGGGTTTCCTCCGGGTGATTGTCTGTGAGGATTGTGGTGTGTTCTCCCTGTGTCTGCGTGGGTTTCCTCCAGGTGACTGTCTGTGAAGAGTGTGGTGTGTTGTCCCTGTGTCTGCATGGGTTTCCTCCGGGTGATTGTCTGTGAGGATTGTGGTGTGTTCTCACTGTGTCTGCATGGGTTTCCTCCAGCTGACTGTCTGTGAGGACTGTGTTGTGTTCTCCCTGTGTCTGCGTGGGTTTCCTCCGAGTGACTGTCTGTGAGGAGTGTGGTGTGTTCTCCCTGTGTCTGTGTGGGTTTCCTCCGGGTGACTGTCTGTGAGGAGTGTGGTGTGTTCTCCCTGTGTCTGTGTGGGTATCCTCTGGGTGACTGTCTGTGAGGAGTGTGGTGTGTTCTCCCTGTGTCTGTGTGGGTTTCCTCTGGGTGACTGTCTGTGAGGAGTGTGGTGTGTTCTCCCTGTGTCTGCGTGGGTTTCCTCCGAGTGACTGTCTGTGAGGAGTGTGTTGTGTTCTCCCTGTGTCTGCGTGGGTTTCCTCCGGGTGACTGTCTGTGAGGAGTGTGTTGTGTTCTCCCTGTGTCTGCGTTGGTTTCCTCTGGGTGACTGTCTCTGAGGAGTGTGGTGTGTTCTCCCTGTGTCTGTGTGGGTTTCCTCTGGGTGACTGTCTGTGAGGAGTGTGGTGTGTTCTCCCTGTGTCTGCGTGGGATTCCTCCAGGTGCTCCGGTTTCCTCCTACTCTCCAAAAACACACGTTGGTGGGTGGATTGGTGACTCAAAAGTGTGAGTGTGTGAGTAAATGTGTGAGTATGTGTGTCGAACCTCTGAAGGACTTGTGCCCCCTCCAGGGTGTGTTCCTGCCTTGTGAAAACAGTGATTCCGAGTAGGCTCCGGACCCACCGTGACCCTGAACTGGATAAGTGCTTACAGACAATAAATGAATGAATAAAAGGTGTGCAAATATGTTTTAAAGCACATTTTGTGTAACATAATTGTAATTCAAAATTCAAATAATCTTCAGCTGTTTTGTCATATCACAATTGTCATTTTTAATAATATGCAACAGATGCCATAAAATGACCACTGAATTACAATTATATGTTACAAGAAAAAAGGCTGTAAAACTTGCTTGTGCCTGCAAAACAAATACAGACATAATATATATATATATATATATATATATTTAAATAAATACAGTTTATTTAGCCGAAGTAAAAGCTTTAAATTTTCAAGTCCAAATCCTCACATTATGTACAGAAAACTGAAAGTCAAAATCATTTATCTTGTGTAAAATTATGATAATAGACAAGACAATCAAGGATTTAGTTTTTTAAAGTTCACTTCTAACATTACACACGTCACACAGTCTCTAACTGCAGCTACAAAAACATCTACCTCTACAGAAACCCTGCAACCATCAGTCTTTACCCCACTCACATCGCTCCTGCTGTCCACCTCCTGGTACTTGTCCAGATAAGCTCGAACAGCCGTGAGGTTTTCTTCCTCCACGTGGCAGAAGATGCTCTGGGCGGCCATGGCGGTCATCTTCAGAGATCCCGTAGTGTCCATGGCTACAGGGTGGACTCCGCCGCTGGAAGACTGCCGAGAAGCAGGAGAAGACACATCAGAGCACGCTCCATAGTCTGTGTGCTCATCAGTGAGCTCCGGTCAAAGTCCACATAGTTAAAAGTCCTGGAGTTTACAGGACAGACCCTACTTTTCCTTCCTTATGTGGAGTAATGAGGAAAGTGGTCAGAGAGGGAACCTCATCACAGAGAACAGAGCACTCTGGCTAATGATCAACCACTCAGTAGCTTTATGGACAGCAGAAGACCCCCCACTTATTATCTCTGATTAAGGAATGTCAATGCTGCCAGTTCAAAGGTAGGTCATACCTTGCTCTTTCTGCATCAGAAGTTATTCAGTGGAACACAACTACAACTAATCTTTCAGAGCGGTTCAATCCCTGCAGCTATTCAGAAACTCACAAGCACTGACCTAATCTTCTTAGTGGGGAAAACAGCTTATTTGCAGTGAACTTAAGGAGGACACTAGTCCAGGGCATGGTTCTGTTCTGAAAGCAGAAGATATTCTGAAAGTAATCACATCAAGTTTTTTATTTGTTTTTATTCTGGCAACATTGAGCATTTAACCCACCTCGTCTGTTCCAACAACATGTCCTCCCTTGTCTAAAGTGAGGTACAGCTGTGAATCCAGAGCAATAAAACTAGGCTGAATCCCAGTGAACAAGCATGAAAAAGGATATGCCGTTGTTCCCTCTGGGTCAGCTGATAATCATATTGGCCACAGAGAAAAAGCCATTATAGCTGCTAGTGGGGGGTCAGGGTCTGGGGAATAGGGTGTGATACAAAGGCTCAGAAAGGATGTGATGTAAATGCATGAAGTGCTTTGTAACATTATATTAGTGTGTGTGTGTATGTGTTTGTGTAACACAATTGTAATTCAAAATGCAAACATTGATGTTGAATAAAAACATTTTATAGTAACAGCTGTATAGAATAAAAAATTACAAGTTTAATTTTATTCAACAAAAATTAACCAAAAAATAAGCAGCTTGAAAATGGCAGGCAAGAAGGATTGAGTTGTCGCTAGGGCTGGACGATACAGACAACTTTTTTTTAATCACGATATTTTTCTTAATTTCGGTCGATACAATATATTTCCGATATCGATATGAGCAATAAAAAATTCACTGAAACATGACAGCACCATCAAACATAAACCTCTTGGCTTCCTCTTGGTCTATTTTACTATTTTTAAACTAACTTTATAACGGGAGCTCCTTGACCTGATGGCAGCCCCCTGTAATGACCGTCTGTCAGTGACTGATGCTGTAAATAATGAAATATTGGAAATGTGTTTAAAAATCATATAATTTTTATTAAAACATTGTATATTGCGATGCATACGGATATTGAATCATGGTCCAGCCCTAGGTGTTACTGCATTCTTTATTATTTTCAAGAAGGTGGTGATTTGATGTTTTATTTATTTTCAAGTACTTCATTTTTAGGTTCTTTTTGTTGGATAAAATGACAATTTTAATTTTTACTAGTAAACATTTAGCCGTTGATTCAATGTTGAAATAACGTAATGACTGCCGTCTTATCAACGTTCTCTTAAGGTTGAAAATGAACGTTGAAAAGACGTCCAAACACAGACATTGAAAAGACGACTATTAAACGTATTTTGGACGTCCATTGAGGTTATTAATTGGTCCCGAAATAAATTACTTGTATAAAACACGTTTTGGACGTCCACTGACGTTATCGATTGGTCACCACTTAACTAACTTATTAAGATGGATTTTGGACATCCATTGATGTTTAAAATATGTCCTTGACCGACAGACTACTTTTAGACCTATTTTTAACGTCCAGGGACGTTCCTTGTTCACTGGGGTACCACAAAAGAGCAGAAGATCAAAATGAACACTACTTGCTGGCTACATGTTGACTTATAATAGAGCATGACAGATGAATGACTGTCAGGAGGGAAGCTGTGAATCACAACAGACTACAAGGACTAATAGTGTATTTTTAAAAGTGCTAAAAAAATATTAATATCAGAGAAGTTTACAACATAAAAAAACTCGCTAATAATTTGAATATACATTCATTAAAGTGTATTCCTGTGTATAATATAAATCACAATTTAAAAACATTAAATGTTAAAGTGAATATCAACATTCCCAATGTAGTGCTGCCAATGGCCTTCAAAACTAACAATTAATAAACATAAAAGTAAATCAGACAACAAGAGATTCCAAATCCTCCGGCTCAGCCTTTTGTTTCTAGCTCTGATGAGTTGACACACCCTTTAGAGCCCCCAGAGCACCTCACAGCAGCTGCTCCCACAAGACTAAGTGCACTAACAGCGCCTGCAGAGCCAATCAGCTGAGCTCCAGAGCCCCAGGGCTGAGCAAGGTCCCCCCCCTCAGCTACCCCCATCCCGCTGCAAACACAAAGACCAACACACACCGGTACAGATAAGGCGAGTCAATATTCCTCTTCTAGTCCAAACGTCCACTGAAGCAGTGCCGCCGGCTAAAACTCCAACACAACTCAACACTCACCTGGTGCCAAGCTGAGCTTTTTTTGGTAGCGGCCTGCTTGTGCGCTGTTGATACTCTCCTCACGCTGTCACTCAGTAACAGGGTCCAGCATGTCACTCCTCGCTGTACTGAATGATGTACAAAACAGAGCAAGGCCCCTCCTCCTCCTCCTCCTCCTCCTCCTCCTCCCCCTTCTCCTCTTTCCTAACAGACCAACAGATGACCCAATGCCAGCACGAGCCCACATTAGCATACATTAAATGCAGCACTTATCAATGGAGCTCAGCTCCACCACATGCCTCTAATGGGTTCTGTTTTCTGATTTAATGTACGTACTTCAGATGGATATATTACTACATAACACTTTTAAAGACGTGAACACAAACCCAACATGAAAGTACATGCAGAAAGTGCCCTGCTGCAAACTTCTGAGCATCTCATTCATGATACGATGACTACAATCAGTACTTTAAGACCCACTCCAGTGACAATCCAGTGTTAAACCTATTTACCATGTAACTGTTGTTCTTTACACAGTAGAACACATATACTGAGAGAAAAAAAGGATACAGTGCCATGGCTGAGCATTTGTGCTTTAAAACTGCAGCATTTCAAACACAGATTCAGACAGACAGGGTTTGTGACATCCTAAATCTAAGGAACCAATCCCGTCAACTTGTGGGAGGGGCTCTAACTGCATTAAGGATTGAACATATATTTATACATCTGCTCAAAAGGTGTATAAAGGAATAAAGTCACATGTAAATCACTTTTTAAGACATTAGAGGTTTCCTACAGCTGTAATTCTGATAAAAACAAATGTGTTTTAGGGTTTTAATTGATTATCGAGAGTGTGGGGGGTGTTTTAAAACTGACAAGCTGCATTATTTAAAAAGGTAGCCAGATAAATGATACATAAACATGCAATAAATGAAGTTTTCGTGGCTTGAACAAAAGCAATAATAGCCCAAGTGTAGTTTATACATGACCTAAATCTCCAAGGTGTACACACAGTGCTGAAAACAGGACACTCACATGTATCTCATGTAATAAAATCCGTCAGCTAAAATAAGCCTGAGGAGCTCTTCACATGTGTGTGTGTGTGTGTGTGTGTGTGTGTGTGTGTGTGTTGGGAGGGGGCTTCTCATCCTTGTGTTGACAACAAACATTCCATTTTAAGGTGAAGACATGGATAATAGTGAAATAATGTAAATTCAGAGTTAGGATTCGGCTAAGACTGAGGCTGGGTGTGAGATAGAGGTTGAGTAGCCTGTGTGTCACAGCACAGATTTCCCCTTTCTGTTTATGGACATTACTGCTGACCAAACAGCAAAAGTGAATGTCACAAATGAGTGCTTTAAGAGCTGAAGTTTAGTCTACAACTCCCAGATGTAGAGTCCATTCTCCCAGATGTATCATTACCGTTGGAAACAGTCACACCCCTCAGGACTCTGTCCACAACAAAGCAACACGTAGTCTAGATACATTCCAGTCAATGGGGGTTATTTTATACAGAAAAGTAAGTGAGAATATTCAGGTATATTGCAGAAAATAAGACACATTTATTGCCATTATTGAAGAGACTCGGAATCTTCCAAACTTCCACAGATACATGAATAAACAGTGAGTAAAAATATAAAAATAATGCTAAGTGTCATTCATCAAGTCTTCAGCTGTCGAGCTGCTTAAAATATCAAATCCAGGAGCTTTACTTTTCGCCAGTTTTTCCACCACAGCTGTTCATACTCCTCAGATATTTACACTAAACCCACGGCGCGAGCTTACTAACACTGTTCCTGTCTGACACGGTTTACAACTTACATTTTCTTCCCTCAGAGAAACGTGTCCAGCTCCAGAACGGTCTCAGGGTCAGTAAAAGTGTTGGACTCTCCCTCCAAGTCCTCTCCAACGTGCTAACGTTACTCTTGTTTTGGTTAGACAGCCATTTTGTTAAGGAGGAGTGGACAAATTCACTTTTTGACACCCTCGGTCTCCGCCTACTGTAAGAGCTCTGCTCAAATTTTATTTCTATGACATCTCCACACACCCCGCTGAGTCTAGAGGGTCCCTGCCATTTCAGAACTTTTACCTCCTTGTTTCAACACTCATAGTCCATTCTCTCAGCTCTACTGACCATATATGTGCACGTTGTAGTTCTACAATTACAGACTGAAGTACATACTTTCATACAATGCCCTGTCTCAACCTGTTCTTCAATGGTCGGGACTCCCAAAGGACAACAACAGGGAAGGCAGTCTATTAATTGGGTAGTGGATCATTCTTAGCACTGCAGTGACACTGATGGGCTTGTGTTTCAGTGTGTTTGGTACAAGTGGATCAGACACTGCATTACTCCTGGAGTTTTTAAACATAACTAGTTGGTTCACCATGTAACAACTCATGTGTTAGTCATCCTCTAGTCCTCCATCAGCATCCAGAGGACGCTGCCCACAGGACACTGTTGGCTTGGACTATTCCTAGACTGGATGTCACGCCAAGATATCTCAAAACTTGAGCAGCACTGCTGTGTCTGATCCACTCGCACCATCTGTAAATTATAACTGTGATGCCTTAGTGTTTTATAATACCATTAAAAGCAAACTAGTAATTTTAGTATTTTTTTAATGACCCTTTATCATGCAGGCAGCATTATAAACCATTGGGGCATCACTGGAAACATGATGTAATTTTAATCAGCTGGTTTAATCAGTAGATTATGAACACACAATACATACAAAACCAGGATGAAAAAACCTGGGCATATATTTCCTCAACACTCAGCAGAATGAGGGCACATTTGTTTTAAATGTTACTTGAATGAGGTAAAATCACAGTGTTGAGAAATTTGATAAATATATTTGAAAACCATCATCAGTGCATGAACACAATCTGCAAACACAACTCTGGCAACAGTCAGATGTATCCTGGGAAGGCAAACGAGATTTATTCTCCATGTGACACGATGATCATGACAGTGGAACAAAAAAGGACAGCGTCAAGTACAGGAACAGTAAGAAATCTTTTGGCTTTGTACAATGTTGAAGCACTTAGTATTGATTTAGCAAATCTAATCTTATACTGCATCTCAGACCACAACAAATGCACCAGTCCAGCTGATCAGCCATGGCTTTGACAGAGCAAAAAGAACTTATTTAAAGTTGCACAGGACAGATCATAATCCTACCACAGAGAGAGAGAGAGAGAGAGAGGGTTAAGGAAAAAGAGCAAAGGCTAGATACTTACTCAATAATGTGTTTTAAAAGTTCTAGTATAGTCCATAGTCTACCAGGGGTTGGACCTGACAAAAGCTTCATGAACAGTGTGTATCTTTGGCTCAGTAATGTATAAAATGAAGCGATTTTGTGACTCATTCTTGCTACTGTGCTTGTGCAGACCTCCACATCGGGTCTGTCCCTACTAGGGCCCACCTCTGCTCGCAGTGCTTCAGCAAGCTGATTGGCTCATTTTGTCGAAGGGCAGGGCTTTATTCATAAACTGAGAGTTTCAAAACCTCCCATTCCCAATTTTAAATTGGAAAAATGCTCTGAAGCAAGAGAGGCCATTTCGAGGGGCACTGTGGCCCAGGAGGTGGAGGTGGGTGGGCATTCTGCTACTGAACACATACATATGCTCCAGGACACGCTTGGCCCCAAGTGCACATCATCAGTTGGCGGGAACACTGGCTCGTTAAGTTGCATAATGTGTACAGTGCATTTTGATATTTAAACATGTCATTTGCGCCTATTGTTGATGTTAAACCTGAGGGGGTGTGAGAACTGACCTCGACAATGACAATTTTTTTCTTTTGTTTGTTTGTTTGAAGTTCAAAATCATAGGTAAAAAACACTCTATTAATGATTAATAATTCTTAAGATGTGATACACATTCGTTCATTATCTGTAACCGCTTATCCAGTTCAGGGCCGCAAGGCGGGAATACACCCTGGAGGGGGCGCCAGTCCTTCACAGGGCAACACACACACACGAACACTTTCGAGTCGCCAATCCATCTACCAACGTGTGTTTTTGGACTGTGGGAGGAAACCGGAGCACCCGGAGGAAACCCACGCGGACACGGGGAGAACACACCACACTCCTCACAGAGAGTCCCCCGGAGTGGGAATCGAACCCACAACCTCCAGGTCCCTGGAGCTGTGTGACTGCGACACTCCCTGCTGCACCACCGTGCCGCCCTGTGTCACACATTTGTGATTAAAATATACTAAAGCTTGTGATGCACTGGTTCCTGTGTGAATGAGTATCCTCATAGCTCCAGTAAAACTGTATAACAGAAAACTGCAGAGCTCAAACACATCCTGCCCACTCAACTACATTTGGGGTATTTGTTAAAAAAAAAACATGTTGTTTCCAGCCGTCTAAAGTTCACCCTTGGTTCTGCATTAACTCAGTTTTCCTACCCTGCAGAATCACTCTGTTTAACCCTTTCTGAAGGGAGACAGGGGTTCTAAAGGTGAAACCACAGTCAACGGTAACAACGCGGAGAAAACCCACGCTCTAACGCAGGCTCAATAATACCTGCAAGGTTAGGAGGAGAAAATAATGAGAAACAAATCATACACCCACAAACATTACAGTGGAAACGAACAAGTCATTAAACAGTGTGAAGGTAAACAGAGTGCAAAGCCCCAGAAGAGAACTTACAGTAGACTGACAGCACATTTTTCCAAACATTTTCCAAACGGTATTCCTATAAACAGAGGCTGTGTGAAAACGATGACTGGAACTAAATAACAAAGGCAGAATAAGGTAAAGTGGAGCTCAACAAAAGAAAGAGTCACTCCTCTGTAGTCTGAGCAGCGCTCTGTTCAACAAATACAGAGTTAAACAACGGGACAGTATTTACACTAAACAAGCGTTCACATACATTCACACGCAGGTACATGGACATTGTTATGGTTTGTAATTGTCAAAAATGTAACAGTAGGACAGTTTTTCATATCCCCCTAAACCGAGATGTCGGTTCTGTTCTGCTTGTTTGTAAATTTTAGCCCAGTGCCGCTCCCCATTCCTACAAAAGGGGAGAGAAGAAAAAAGCTCTCCATGTTTTTATTTATGGATATATTCCTATTTCCTAAAAGTTAAAAATAACGTTAGTGTGCAAAACCTGCGAACCCTGTCGTGCAACAGTATAAACAATGTGAGTGTGTGGTCTCGAGCGTACATCATGTGCACCATGTACAGCTTTGGCACTTTGGACCTACGAAGCAATTTTACACTGATGTGCTGGTTGTGTGGTCGGAACACTCATCTTGCTCAGACTACATTTATTGTTTCTTTCCCTTTGGCCTTTTGGGCAGCTCGACTGCATCTCTTAAAAAATAAAAAAAAAATAAAAAAATTGTGGGTTTAAAGCTACAATCAGGGATTCTCAAAAGTAATAAATCACCATACACACTGACAGACATGAAAACAAGGAATGACTTGAGGGTATTTTGCCATCCTTAACATGGCAGAAAGTGGGAGGTGTTTTAAAAAAATCAAAGATTTTTTTTAAAGCAACGATAGGTAGTATTTTTACCTTTAAATTACAGCTTCAAAATCATTGTGATTCTTCACTGACCGGTAATGAGGAGAACAGAGCTGCTTTTGTTGCTAATCTGAGCTCAGCACTGAAGAAACTGCAGTATGTAACTTTTGGAAGAGGGTAGGCAACAACCCGCCCACTTTACATTTTCCCAATTGACTTCAGGAGAGGGCTGTAAAGGTCTGGCAAAAATACCAAATCATACCTAGTGTTACTTTAAATTTATTATTATGGCCCCAAATTGGAGTTGAATTCATGCACTTTATAAAACAAAGCCTTGACTCGTAGACATGATCGTCATCCATAAATATAAACATATATATGATATGTCTGATACATGTGATGTAAACTAAAAGGCCTCTTAAATCCCTGATTATGGCTTTAAATCAGCTAATAATTATTAATTATAACGAAGCAACCACCTACAGGATGCGCAAAAAATATAAACAATACATACATTAGAACCCACAGTGCAATTCCAGAACAGACATTAAGCCCATAGGCTTTTCATGTACCAGAGACGTTTGCACATGGACTCTTTTAATAAAGCAATCAAATGGGGTCCTTTAGTGTTCTTCATATTCTTCAGGTAAAACCAGATAAGACCTTACTGAAGTGTGCTTGAGGAACCGCAGGAGACTTGTCCGGTGCTTTTTTCTCAGAACAGGGAGAGGGTATCAACACCATCAAACCCTCAATAACAAAAATATTTAGTGTTACTGAAGCTTCACCACATAGAGCCTTGCCCAACCTCCCAGACTGCTGTTCTGACACACTATTAAATTCCCTTTTGAAATCACTGACTTTAGGGCACATCAGAGCACTGTTCCCACACTCCGTAAAAAAAAAAAAAAAAAAAAAAATATAAAGTTATACACTGTGAGCAAGACCCCTCAGCTCCTTGTTAAAAGCTGAAGTGGACAATGTGGATTACTTCAGTACTTGAGCCTAAGAACACATATTGTTGGCAAAAAGAAAAGGATTCTTTGGATATTTCTTATCCATTACTTATGTTAATGTCACAAGGGTTACCATTGCTCGGCTTGCACTACCCAAGACTCTGTCGAACTCCTGAATCTCAGAAACTCTGTGGAATCTTCAACCCGAAGGAACTGGGAGGCCTTGCCCTTAAGCGAGGGAATGCCTCACATCTTGTGGAACATGAACATGCAATCCTGAGAAAACCACCAAATCTCCAGAGGCAGGATACAAACCAAGTTTACTCAGCTGGTAGAGCACTGTTACCCGTCTGGTGATTGTTGAGATTGTACGCACAAGTTCAGCAGGGTGTGAGACGTTACCTCCCCTAAGGGAAAGTGAGGTAAGGTCCTGTTACTCCAGATTGGTGTTTCCCCTTACTAGATGTTCCAACCCGATCTCACACCTACTCGTGACATAGTCGCATATTTTCGATATTTTATGCGACAATATCACGATAATAAGTGAATGGGTAATTACCATAGAAACACTATGCGACACAAAAACTCTTCCTCATTACAGGCGTCATTCTTCATAACATAGAAAAAGGCATAATGCGAATTACATAACATAGGTTCTTATTCCAACTAAGGCATAAAGTATTTTATAATAATATTTCTCCTAAGCAGTGCTTATTATTGGTGTCCTACTTTAGCTTTAACTCTAACGAGAACATTTCTTTCACTTAACGTTATTTTGACTAATTTTCAAAAGGTTAAAACTGAAAAGGACATTTCTCTAGCTTCGATCTTTCAGCAAATAATGAATTAGTAACGTTATATTTTCCGTAAGGCGGTGGTATTTACGAATGGTAATGACGCCTTAATGAGGAAGAGTTGTCGTGTTACTGTCGCATGACACAGCGCATGGATATGACGGTTTCTATGGTAATTACCCATTCACTTATGATTGTTATATTGTTGCATAAAATGTGGAAAATGTGACTATGTCACGAATAGGTGTGAGACCGGGTTGGATGTTCACACTTTTTTTTTTCATGTGTCCAAATTTCAGGAGATCCTCTGGGTAGCACAAGCAGTGGACGATGAAGCCGTGGACAAGTCTAAACAAGTCCCGAGCAAATACTTTAGTACTTTTAGTGAATCAAAACTTTGGATAGGATGTACTTTACCAAGAGTACCTGTTATTTACACAAGTACTGGGGCATTTTACTCCTGGTTAAAATTAATATTCAATAAGGAATGAAAAATAGAAACTTCTTGGAGGTTTCCCAAGGGCCCAAATTTCAGTGAACCTTCAAAGCTCAGAATTACTCCAAAACGGATAATAATAATGAAAATAATGAATATCTGAATTTGACAACTAAGCTACTGCAAATACCTCAGCCTAGAGTCAGCTGATGCTCAGTGTAAAACCTCAGAAATGTAAATAATCAAGAGGAAAAAAAAAAAGTTGCTGCCTTGTCAAAACCTCATATCTATTTTATCTCTATTATTTTCCACACATTTCACAAACCTCAATTTTCTATTACATTTTTAAATATTTAAAAACACTGACCTTTAGAAATGGACCAAAATGACTAAGAATAAAGTAATTTAGTATTAATTTACATTACAATAACTCTTAAAATCAGAGATGTGGGTTTTTTCTGTGGCAGCAAGAGTTAATTTTAATGGTAAACAATGGTACAGTGGTCTTCTCCTTAAACACACAGCGAAACAAATCCTGACACAGAGCACTCTACAAGGCCGTGATTTAAGGTACTGTTAAAAAAACATCCGTGTTCACTGCAAAAATGCTGTGATATCCCATGATCCAGTGCGCATCCTGTGTTGTCAGCTGAAAATGATCAGAATCCAGTGAGCCCTGAGGAAACCAATGGCAGAATGCAAACAGAAAGCCCTTAAAACCATCAAAACTTAAATACAATGATAACATTCACGACCAAAAGAAGGCAGTCCTAGAAACCCTGGTTCCAAATAAAGCTTGCTGACCCCAGATACAGCAGCAGATATGAATCGATTAGAGAGAAGAGAGAGGAAAATAAAGATACTGGAAAAGACCAAACAGTGGCTAGACACAGAAACCGAAGGTCTATGAGAGATTGGCATCACACAATGTACTTCTTTATTTAAATCAACCCCCGCCCCCCAAGGTGTTATTTTGAGAAGAAAAAATGCCACACAAAGGGGCATTTAACATTGTTAAATGGATGATGGCAATAAACCCTCCAAGTGCTTGCTAGGGCTGGCCTTAGTGCAGCCTTGATGAATCCCTTAAGCCAGCTGAGCATTAGAGAGTAGATTTTTAAGGCAACTTTAGATTTGTTTGTATTCATTAAGCTCCATTACTTCCCAGTCGCTTCCTCCCGAGGAAATCAAAGCACGACTAAATCCACTCCTGTTCTGCTGCCCATGGTTGAGATTCAGTAACACCCCTGTCTGGTAGAGTTGTAGGAAGTAAGATGGTCACTCTGGCTCCCAGTCTTGCTGTGCTGGACAAGAGGTGGACAGGGGGGGACGCAGGACCTCATGTGCTCTTCTCTTTCTGGTTGCAGTTGCTGTCTGTGCTGGAGTGGACGCTCTGGTCCGCTGGATGGATGTGAGCTGGGCTCTGCTGCTCTTGGGTTTTCTCACGCGAGGATCTGCTCTTCACGGGAAGGGCCAGGACGAGCAGGACGCAAGCCAGGTGGAGACAGAAGTACCACGACCTGAAAGAGACACAGGAGCATGAAGGATAAGTTACTTGGCCAAAAGTGCGTGGACACAGGCTCATCCACTCCAACGCATCTCAGATATAATGAGTGGAGCTCCAGTATTCCATTATTCACAAAGTAATAATAATAATAAACGGATAGTGTTGTGGGTTCGAGCCACACTCCGGGTGACCGTCTGTGAGGTTTCCTCCCACGCTCCAAAACACACGTTGGTAGGTGGATTGGCGACTCAAAAGTGTCCATAAGTGTGAATGTGTGAGTGTGTGTCGCCCTGCAAAGGGCTATAAACATACACCTATATATAAAATATGCAGTAGGTTAAATAATAACAATAATACTATTAAATAACAACAATAACACACAGTTCATGTTGTGTTCACGTGATTGGTTACTCTGAATATATTTAGAATTAGTTTATTACTTTACTATAAACACTACTGATTAATTCACCTGATTTTTCCACATGTTTATGTTGTCCCATTCCCACACTCAACATTAAAATCCGTGTCCACAATGGCACACCTCAAAAGGAGCAGAATTCACTAACTACAGTAAGTGGTGTCTGCAAACTTTCGGTATAAATGTACAGTGTAAGTCATCACTTTTGTCCTTCAACGCATAATAAACTCCTGCCAAGAAGAGAAGAGTTAGGATTTAAAGAGTTCTCCAGCCGTTATATCAGTGTCCATCCTTCACTTCTACGTCTTTGGCTGGCCTCCCTCAGCCCTCAGCCCTCAGCCTGACCACCACACCAATCACCAGGGCTTTCAGCTGCGTAATTACCTCCATTTAATGAGAGTTCTTTACACTGTCAAATTTAATAACTCTACAAATGACCACTATAGATTTCTTTTATCTGAGCCCAGGCCCTAAACCTGCCTAATTAAAATAGTGCGTCTGAGACGGACCGACTCAAAGCCATGCTCTTAGCTTTCACCTTTGTCTGGATAAACGTCCTCCTGAGTCTTATACGATTAACGAATAAACAGCAAATCTTTTCCAGCACTTGACTCTACTTCAAAAGGTTGAATTAACAGACAAAGCTTATGGTTTATCGGACATTAAAGCAACACTAGGTAATATTTTATTTTAGCATTACAGATCATTGTGATGCTTCACTGAGCTGTAATAATAATAATAATAATAATAATAATAATAATAATTATTATTATTATTATTATTATTATTATTATACGTTCAATTTATATAGTGCCTTTCACATAATAGGGAGAATAGGCTAGTCTGGGTTTAGCACTGCAGAGACTGCACTATGTACATTTTGGAGGCAGGTAGGAAATCACAGCTTCACTCTCTCCATTGATTTCAGGACAGTGCTGTACACATGATTTACACACTGCAACAGAAGGTGGAGCCCAGGAGCCAAAACACAAACATGTACATAGTGTTGCTTTAAAGGGCCTATATCCTTAATGATTTCATGGTTTTTCATCATGTTTTTCCTATGTACAGTTCCACTTATGACACGTATGTGTTCGTTTATATCTGTTAGTTTTATATAATAAGAGCCCTTATTACTACATGTTTAATGATATTTATTCATTAGGCAACTGCAGGAACCAAATCAGTATAAACTCATCAGAATCAACCTTGGAGAACTAACTCACAGTCCGTTTTGTATACAGCTGTACACTGTAGTTCATCTAGGGCGTACACTACAAAGCACTTCTCAGTCCAATAGGAAAAGAGATGAGGTACATTTCCTATTGGATAATTCTCAACTCTGGGTTCACATGAGAAAAGGATATCCCTGACTCTTCTTCTTTAGAAATACTCACCAGTAGAACCTCAGTGAAGGTCCCACAGCCAGTACCACAAAGGGCACCACTGTGTAGCATATAGCGATCTGCGTGCTGACCCACGTGATCACGTCGTAGATATGCTTGTGTGTAGACGAGCCCAGGAAGTGCTGCCTCACATTATGCCTTACCTGCAACACATCATCTCTCATTAGAAGATTCATAGAAAAACTGAAAGCATTCGCAAATTGTCCCAGGCTTTGTTTGTACGCCAAGGCAGTGTGTACGGAGAATTATTAAACAAGAAGTATAAACAACACTACAAAAGTTACATAGTCCAGCTTCTGCAATGCTGAACCCACAGTAGCAACAACAGAGGCTCTATTCTCCCAATTACAGCTCAGTGGAGTAGATTCTGAAAGAGTCTGAAGCTGTAATTGTATGATAAATATACTACCAGTGTTGCTTTAATATGATAAAATATAGTGATTAGACTCAAGTGGTCTATGATTAAGGGGTATACAAAAATCAATTGATGTACTAGTCGGATTATTAACAGACCTGCTCTTAAACAAAGCCATTGATATAAATGCCTTGTATCTCTGAAACAGTAATGTAATAAAATCAACCTAACTTTAATGCGAGTGAATATAGCAACAGTTTGTCATTTTAAACTCTTCATGCTGTTGGTTTCACTATGAAATATCCACGCAATGTAAAAGCCATCTGGTGTGCTGTCATGAAATATTTATTGACATCAACATGTTTATTGTTGATATCTGAAGGCTTCCTCTGACCAAAGACATCTGAATGATTTTGTTTTTTTTTTTCCTTCGCTAAAGCCACCATCTGTGCATTTGTCTTGTTGATGTGTAGCTAATGAAACTACAGCAGGATTTGCTTTGAATAGAACTTGAAACTCTGCTCTTTTCAGTGTCTCCAGATTCTCATCTAACATTTTAAAAACTCAAAAAACCCAGTAGTGACACTCAGAGAGAATTGGATTAACTGAGCGCAGGATACGTGTCCTTTAATACAACACAGAGAGATCTGAGCATCGTCACTGCACTCGGTTACATTCACCATGGCATTGAAAGGCACTTTACTACGGCCTGACCCAACTGTAGAAGACTTAGTTCTGTCACAAATAACAAACAAATAAATACCCAACAATCAATAAATAAATAAATCAGCGTGTATATTCCTCCAATATAATCACTAATGTTGCCTTAAACTGAATGACTACAAATATTGCAATAGACTATGATATGCAATAGATACTAAGGAATCGCGGAATACTTTTCTGCAGGTGTTTGTATGAAACAAGACATAATCCAATATAATATCATAAAAAATGATTTTTGACACACTCTTGCTACTTACAGCTCTGGCTGCTAGTGTCATGAAGATGCCTGAGATGAAGGTGAGGTAGTATCCTGGGTACACTCCATGCCACATGGCAGAGAGCAGGAAAGTGGCGGCTGTTGGATGGTACGGACATCGCTCGTAACACACTCTACAACAGAAACGTCACACTTTATAACCACAGCACGGTACGCTGGTGAGCAGAGTAAGACACCGGTGGATCAGAGCACTTACCTTTTCAGCCAAAGTGCTGTCTGTATGTTCCAGTTGTCAATGAACATTTTAAAACTGGTTGCAAACTGAAAAAGAAAGAAAAAAGTCAATACTACGGCAGCACTGTGCTTTGAGATTTTGTTTATGACTCAAACCTGGCTTTCTCTTACTTCAATGTCCAGTATCCTCAAGTTGGATATTAAGTCCCATTTCGGACTGCCGTCTTTGTTGTAACCATTAAATCCAAAGCCAGCAGCGTTGTTGATAGCATCAGCTAAAAAAAAAGGAGCAGCTATTCATTATTTTAATCTAAAATTATAATCCTTAAAAACATTGAAAACACTGATATTTCTTTCCACATTTTAAACCCTAATCAAGCTCCATATTTAAAGCATGTTTCACTCTTTGGACACAAGAGGGCGGTACAGCACTACAATAAACAACAGAGAAGTAACCACTGGACAGGTTTTATAAATTTACTGTTACCATCAGAACATTTTTAAAGATTATTCCGTTGAGATGCAAACATGCCACTCACCAAGTGTCCACACGAAGTAGTATTTGGGCCTCAAGCTGAGCATGGACAAGTAGAGGTAGAGGACCCGCATTAAGAAGGGCTGGGAGGTGAAGTATGGGTCTTCAATAACACGGTCCACTGGACAGATCCTGTGGAAGGTCAGGTAGACCATCAGACACAGAGCACAGGTGCCCAGCTTCAGGATCACATCCCTCTGGAAGAAAGAGAGCAACGTCAGGTTTGGTACAAGTGCCCTGGCGCCTTGGGGTCGATAAAAGAGACCCCAACACTGCAGTGCTTTCTGGAGAAGAGGAAACGTGCTGACTGGGCTGATCTCTACAGCAATGTCCAGGGCCAGGACAAAACAACTTCTATTTAGAGGAATTACTCTCTGCTCTGGGTCCTCTATACACTCAGCTGCTTCATTCTCTCAGTTAGAGATAAAATAATAATAATAATAATAATAATAATAATAAATCCTATAGCCTATAGGGTTTCAACAGACTTCTTTTTTCTGTGCCTGCTTCCGTATGAAGACGTGAAGAACTGACACTGCTACTTTGGGCATATAAAGGCCCACACAGTGTAACAACACTGAGAGCAGGCTGGTAATGGCTACTCCAGATTCAAGAAGTCGTGGACATGAGTGCTTTCAGATTTGCAACACACTCAAACTCTTTGTAAACAGTGTGGTCATTCCTTTCTGTAGCTGCACTAGCTGTTGTTGTTGTTGTTGCTGTTTTTTGGGTTTTTTCTGTACAGCTATTACCACATGAGAGGCAAAAAAGAGGAAGCTAGGAAAACCTGTCCTGAATCAGCTGATGACCCACATGACACTCATGACCACAAACACATCATTTAGTCACAAAGGATATGTCCTAATAACTCTCATCCTGTTGTTGTTAGAAGATAAAACATTTGCAGAGTCCAGAGTTTTCCCTTAAATTTTTGTGAAAGAGTCAGTCCTCCAGCAGGGGGCACTGTAGGCCTGCGAGCAGGCTTGTTACCTTAGGCGAGGGGTCGCTCTGTTTGCATTTGCCGTTCTCCTTGCCGTTGGACTCCAGGTGTTTGTGCTGGTAGCCCGTGCCCTCGATGAAGGCTATGTAGTCATTGTATGAACACGTGGGTCCTGCCAGGATGCCCAGGAAGTTGCAGTTATAGCTTAAATACTCCAGTAGACTAGGCATCTTCCTGCATAATGAACATAAACACTCTGTTAGACCGGTAAAGACAAAACACAAAATGCAAGCTGAGTTTATCCAAGGGAAAGAGTCAAGGAAAAGAAGCAACAAAAGATCTTAAAATTGCTGAATTTGCCCAACTCTCTTTATTTTTAAAACAGAAATAAGTGTTTTCACTGCCCTCTCTCTTAAACTAGATGTGCTCTTCTTAATGCAAATTTAAAGGTGTGGGTTAGGAAAACAAGCAGCAAACGCTGATGATGGGTCAAGAAACAGAATATTCATAGCCTGTATGATCATCTAAAACAGTTTGCCGGCTTGTTGTCTCTCTTTCTTCTGCTTTCCAGTTGGTCTCGGTGTCTCAGTTGGTCATACATTGAGCAAACATGTGAGCGAGGACACAATGGTCTTGTTCAGGCTGACTGTCATTCAGTGGTCAGAAGCTAGAGGTATACAAATGAACATGTGATATTTCCCTTTATCTAAATTAAGCATTAAGGCCTTGCATTTGTTGTGCTGAACATAGTTGGAGTTATTTTTTAAGAGCTCGTTTTAAATTAAAAAAAAAAAAAAATTAAAAATGTAAAAATAAATAATAACAATAAATATTTATATCTAATAAATCCCAAATGTCCTTAAAAAGAAAAAAAAAATAATCCAAAGTAGCTTTTGTTGTCTTAAAGCAGCACTAGGGGAGATTTGTTATTTTTGCTCTTGGGCGCCCCCTTCCTATTGCAGAGTGTAATTCACTTTTAGCACCATCCTGAAATCAAGAAGTGGGGACGGTTTCCTTCCGGCTGCCACAAGTTACATAGTGCAGTTTCTGCGGTGTAACAACCGAGGCTCTATTCTCCCTATCACAGACATCACAATGATTTTGAAGCTGTAAGTCTAAGGTAAAAATACTACCTAGTGTTGCTTTAAAGAGTGCTCCCAAAAAACATGCCCCATCACGTCCGCTCCTCTCTTCCTTCCTTTTCCTCACTCGCAAAGAGGACCCTTGGTGGCAGGAAAGCCCAGTCGCCTGGCAACCAGACCCCAGCCCCTAAACATGGATTTTTGGCCACAGCTTTCTGACTCAGACCCCTGAGGCCAGCAGGAAATAATGTCCCTAATTGTCATCTCTAGGTGGAACAGTGTGTTTGTACCAGAGGAGGGGAATCGTACAGGTCTTGCCGATCAATGGGAGCCATTTCATCAGCAACAGCAGCCTACATTCCACCGTTGGCTTCATTAGAGCTTTTACAGAGGAACTGACCACAAGTGAACACATGTTAAATGGCAGTGAGTGGAAGAACAATCAGGAAGAGAAACCTAACAAACGGCAGGGAAGGAAGAGGCTAAAGTTAAAGGTGGTAAGGTGTGAGTATACGAGCCTGTCCCAGACACAAACATACCTGTCGCACATACCTTACAGCGAGATATTTTTGACTGGGCTTGAGATGCTCCATCTTCTTGGTAAGCCCTATGGAAATAAAAAAAAAAAAAACACAACACATAACAACATCAAGTTAGTTCTGCACTGTTTATAACCTTCTTGTTTATATTTTTATTTAAAAAACATGTAAAAACACGTCTATTTAGTACATTTAACTACCTCAAATGTTCTCTGTGTCAGCTCATAAACGGACTGTGACAGAGATATCTGACCTTCCAAATCCAATGTAGCCTTTATTTTATAATCACTGCTAGTCAATGGGCACCGTGTGATTACATCTGATCCTTAGGTTAAGCTTTGACCGATTAGATGTTTATGGATGTTATTATGAATATCTGTGATAGGTTCAAACATCTCCTGCATCACAAGAGCCTACGGTCCATACATCTGGAGTTATGAGGCTAGGAGGAAGGGCCGAGGCACACAGTGTGTGACAGGTGGAGTCATGTGTCCATCTCAGTTCTGTGTGAAACTGACCAATGGCTATTCTAACAAGGAAGGAGGTATACAGAGTTTGTATTTCTTCACAGAAATGTGGTCAAGAGTGCAGCCTCTAAACTGTCACCCGACACCCCACTGTTGCTTTTAGGTAGAAAACAAATGGCTGTGACATATAAATTAAATACACATACGATTAACTGCATAACTCATTATATAACTGCATACGTGGCACTGCAATTACTTTGAAATAGTGCAGCAAGTACTGTATCGTTTGCGGTAATATCGTCATCGTTTTTAAAAATCAATATCGTGATTATAGCGATATTCTGACTTGTTTACATAATGACATCATGCAGTTACCCATAATACGTTCTTTACATGAGTGATTTAGTCACAGTGGAATGTGGAGGTGGTTTGGTTACAAAATAACCGATGTACAATAAAAGATTTTATTGTGTAAATATATATTTATTTAATATAATTAATTATTTATTTTGTTGCAATATTTTGTTCCTAAAATGTTGTCATATCGCCACAATACCTGGAAATATCGTAGGGCCATATCGCCCACCCCTAACAGAACGTACACTTCTCCTTCCAGGCTCATACAATACATGTGTAATCTCAGCAAGCAGCATGGAGAACCGTGAGACATGGGCTTAGATGAGCTGTTCTTTAAGACTGTGTTTCTTTTTAAAGAAAGGAGACACCTCCACTTCACCTTACACCAGTGCTGAGTCAGGCCCGTCAAGGCGTGTGAATGCTCAGTACTTGTGTGTAAAGGCACTGAGCGTGTAAAGGCAGGTAGCGGCAAACAAATACTGACAATTGACAAGATGTGGCTAAGGGGAATGACGGGAATGGACTGCACCCGGCACAATGGTGGCATTCACTATGGATCCAAAGCAAAGGCAACGTAATTTCCCTCATCGATAAAAAAAAATCGAATAATTCCTGAAGACACAATGGCCTCGTCCAATGCACAAGCGGCCCTTTTAGAGGTGTAAAACTGGGCCGTCTCAGGAAGGAGGGTTATGTTCTGCTTCTTCGATTGCTTCCTCGCCTACACTGAGAACGCAAGGCTAATGAACACTGACAAATGTGACGCTTACAGACGTGAGAGTCAAAGAGCGGCTTGAAATGGGGAAAAAAAGGGAGAGAGAGAGAGAGAAATGGACTTGTCAGATGTGAGGAGCAACATACTAAATCTGTCACTCACCGTCATGAATCTCAAACGCTAGGCTGGTAATCTTCTGTGTTATTACCATCATAGGCCTGAGAGAGAGAGAGGGAGAGAGAGAGAGAGAGAGATTACCAAGATTATTAATTCATTCATTACCTCGAGTGTCATGGTGGGTCCGCAACAGTTTTTTGGACTGTGGCAGGACATCAGAGCACCCAGAGGAAACCCATGCAGACACAGGGAGAACACGCCCTTCCAGAGGTAACTACAGTTAAATTGAGTTTATCATCACTCATAGGGTTGGCCTATAGGAAAAGGTCTTTAGGAAAGCATCTTCAAAGGATTCGCTTTTGAGATCCAAAAAATGTCACCCAACACCAGTAGCTCAGTACCTGAAGACATAAACCAATCAGACACAACATTACAACCACTGACAGGTGCCATAATTAACATTAATCCTCTGTGAACAAAGGCGTCTTCGAAGTCCACGCTTTGGCAGCACGGGGGGACATATGTTATAATTCTCCAGTGGTTTTAATGTTATGGCTTATTGGTTTAAAGAGACCAGCGTTCTTCTCTCTCTCTCTCTCTCTCTCTCTCTCTATCACAGTCGTGATCCATTATTCATCCTGCTGCACCACCAGCATCCACCTGCCCATTACACTCCTACAACTTACTGAGCGTGAAATACACTCAGCTCTCGCACTTCATTCTCAAACACATCTAGACCTTTCAGTGTCCCTGGCATAATGCCACCCAGTTGTGGGCCGTGAACATGATGAAACTGGGCTTTAGACAAGGTGGAATTCTGAGTTGATAGAATAAGACATCAAATATTATATCACCGTTTTATATACGAGTAAACTGTGTTGGAGAGGGCAGCATAGTGGCGCTGCAGGGTCTCCGGGTCCTGGGTTTGAGCCTCATCTTGGGTCTCTGTTATTGAGGAGTTTGGTGTGTTCCCTTTCCACAGTGTTATAGACCACCAGCTGAAGGTCATGACTGAAGTGCCCTTGAGCAAGGCACCTAACCCCAAACTACTCCCCAGGCACCGTGGCTAGGGCTGCCCACTGCTCCGGGTACGTGTGCTTACTGCCCCCTAGTATTCATTAATGTGTGTAAGTGTGTGTTTCACTGCAGGGATTGGGTTAAATGCAGAGAACAAACTCCTCTGTGTCCAATAAAGTGATTCTAATTTAATCTAATCTCATCTTTGTGGGGTGTTAACATGGTTTTGAAGCTGTCATTTTAACATAAAAATGCTACATAATGTTGCTTTAATATCAATCATTATCTTCTGCATCTGTGGGGTGTGTAGTTTGCCTACAATAAAGCTGAAGCCCTCATACATAAGACTGGAAATGTATGAACAGGTGAGGGTCTAAATGAAAAGTTTAATATCTTCCACAATTTGAATGCAGTATTTGACTCATTATCATTATCCAGAAGTGTGAGAGCCTCACAGACCTCAGAATCCAACACGCTTCCCACAGACATCAAATGAAAGTGCCTACTATAAGTGGAAACCACTTACCCTGTGAAGTCTGCCGAGTACATGCCATAGTCGAAGACGTAGACCCTGGTGATCTGGCAGAGTGTGAGGTAACCCAGGGCAACCACAAAGCAGTATCTACAAAGAGGGAAATAAAAGAGAAGAGACGACACTCTGAATGAGCAACAGGAAGGAAGACACGGTACTAAGAGCTGCAATAACGTACTGCCCCTTTTGAGACTTCGGGATCAAAGTTCACTGCAGTTATTCTGGGTTTTAAGTCACCAGGCTAATAGGGTCCATATCGCAACACACTCTGGACAGGGCCCCAGTTATGGAGGTATATTTGGTGCAAAACCCCTGAGCTCCTGTGATAGTGAGATTTGAAGTTGTAGAAAATAGTTACACATGTGTATAAGTACATTTGAAGTCACAGAGAAACCTGTAGATTTTTTTCCCTCTCCCACAAGTACAGCTTAACATTTACACCTTCACAAACTCTTCACTGAAGCTACACAAATCCAGTTCTACACACACAAGTACAAAAATATCATACGCTCTGTTTTGATCCAGTTGTAGAGGCTTGTATGGTGAATAACACATTCGCACACTTGTATAAAACTGTTAACTTCCTGTTTGTGGCACATTAGTATATGGGAGGGCGGAAACTTTTCAAGATGGGTGGTGACCATGGCGGCCATTTTGAAGTTTGTCAATTTGGATCCAACTCTTGTTTTTTCATTGGGAAGAGGGTCATGTGACACATCAAACTTATTGGGAATTTTACAAGAAAAACAAGGGTGTGCTTGGTTTTAACGTAACTTTATTCTTTCATGAGTTATTTATAAGTTTCTGACCACTTATAAAATGTGTTCAAAGTGCTGCCCATTGTGTTGGATTGTCAATGCAACCCTCTTCTCCCACTCTTCACACACTGATAGCAGCACCGCAGGAGAAATGCTAGCACAGGCTTCCAGAATCCGTATATAATGAACACATTTTATAAGTGGTCAGAAACTTGTAAATAAATCGTTAAATTCCCAATAAGTTTGATGTGTCACATGACCCTCTTCCCATTGAAAAAAAACAGAAGTTGGATCCAAAATGACTGACTTCAAAATGGCCACCATGGTCACCACCCATCTTGAATAGTTTCCCCCCTCCCATATACTAATGTGTCACAAACAGGAAGTTAATATCACCAACCATTCCCTTTTTATTAATGTGTATCCATATAAATGGCCCACCCTGTATATCAGACGGAACGTGGTGCAGAACTAATCTGTATCTGTAGAACTGGGAGGCGGGGACTGTTCGGAGATTAACCCTTCTGACCAATCAGAGGAGTTTGTATGTGCGCATGTCCCTTGGCACCGAAGAGAGAGAGGAAAAAAAATCATTCAGCATTGCTGCTGACACCTACGACGGTGTTTTAGGGCCATGGCATTGAAAAAATAATAATACGATTCAGTCAGAAATCTGAGAAAAATCTCGAAATATACGAGAGACTATTTTCTACAACTACAACTGTCACAGGTGCTCAGTCACTCACACCTCACCCAGTCACTCACACCTGTGGACGAGTTTGCAGAGCCCACCCACCTACCACCATGTTGTTCAAGGACTGTGGGAGGAAACTCCTCAGAGTTCCTCACAGACAGTGACACGAGGCAAGTGACGCTGTGTCGAACCAAACCTTAAATTTCCACTTATTTTAGCTCCTCAACAACAGATGAACATGGTGGTGTTTAAGAGCAGTTTTCCACAAAATGTTAACAGCTTTATATCCATGGACTCGTGGTTTATAATTCAGTTATAAGGGCCACAATAAAAAAGTCACAGTAACCACAGTAGCATTCTCCTCCATGTCTAAACAGACCTGTTCAGAAATGGGATATTGTCTTCCACCGTACCACAAGTGAACACAGTTATGGGGTTTTAATAAAACATCCGTGACACGCTTTTATCAAAATGCCACAAGGATCAAACACCACAGCGGCACTCTCCCCCATGTCTAAACATCACTGTTTCAGCACATGTTTAAACTTGTCTCTATGCTCGCACATAAACGCGGGGCTGGGGCAATTCTAAAGTCTCGTTCAGCTCGTTTTAGCCCAGATTTTTCAGGTCCTGTTTCACAGTGTGTGGGTTGGTAGGCTCCAGACAAACAAATGTATGTGTACATGCTCTGAAAAGGCATTTTCTTTATATAATATGTCCCTTTTATGTCGTCTACCATTATTCAATAACAAGTATTCTCTCATGCGGTAACTCGACCTCCTCTGGATGAAAGTTTGGATTGTAATCTATAAGTTATATAGCTCTGAGGCTGTGGAAATGAAGTGGGAGAGTTCTACAGAAGATTAAACACACAGGAGTTTCCCCCAGTAAAGCACCTCCAACAGCTTTACCACATTCTATCCACTAAAGCCATGATCTCCACCCAAAAAAACAAACATCTGCGTGTTTGAGCTCCAGAGAATGAGGCTTGAGCCGCCTCTGCAGATTCCTCAGCTACGAGCTGAGGGTGGGTAGCTGGCATTTTGAGCTGAAGACCCTTAACAAAGGAGGTTAAAGACGTCCACAGACCCACTGGTGGCACTCGGAGGCAGCAGCCGCCTCACCTCAACACTGCCTCTCTTTATCAGGCCCTGACTTCAGTGTGAAAGGCCTTGTTCTCATGCTGAGGGAGACGCTTTGTTCCACATGTCTTTCCTCCAGCTGAGTGTCGGACAGAGCTGTCCACTGTTCTGCAGAGCAACAAGGTCACCAAGCTCTGCTCATTTATTTATTTAATACACAGTACTACTGTATATTTTCATAGCAGATATACAAAGCTCGATTAAAATGATTCCAAAGTGTTATGTCCCTTTCCATTCAGGACTCATTTTGAGAATCTTTTTCAGAAGGGTCTTATTTATATATTCACTTATCCATTCATTTCTTGATGAATACATATATTTATCCAGTGATTCCGGGTAGGGTCCTGACCCACAGCGACCCTGAACCGGAAAAGCGGATACAGACAATGAATGAATGAATGAATTAACTATTTTTCAAAGTGTTAGCCTTGACATTCCTTTCCTCAAAGTTATATTTTGGACTCCATCTTTGTGAGATCCCTCATTTGATCCTCAGTGAAGCCTCAGCTGGGGGCCCTGGGTGGACTCATGGCTAAAGGGTAGAACTGGCAACTATTAAATTACGAGAAAATTCTGTATAAATACGGGGGGGAAAATGTCATGTGACATTGAATGACAGTAAGAACATAAATATATGTTCATTGTACTTTAACTCTTAATCATATACAATGCATTGACAATTACTAACATGCAATGTTTAGCACAATACTCTTAATAACTCAGCAAATGTCTTGTTCTTTCAGAATATAATTTTATCAAAATAATATTTGTGACCACCTTGCCATATACAATAATATACAGCTTTAATGTAAATATGAACCTGCCACCTGAGAAAGAGAAATCCATCTGTTCATATCAAAGACCGTATCAGAAATGGCCTTCCAGTGTACGGCCAGAAAGCCGTGGTTCAGTCTTCAGTGGAGTGTGAAGAGCCAGTGCTTCCGAGCTCTACACAATGCAGGTCTTCTCACAGCCACATGTGCAGTCAAGCGGATGAGTGAACATGCATTATTTGTTCACTGACTGCACACAAAACACAGGGTGTTGACACTGCAGCAGGTCCAGGGTAGAGCATCACAGAATGGAGACATGTTCTTAGTGAAGGATCCTGGACTAATATAAATGTGTGAAGGGTTGTAGTGGAGAACGGGTGTTATAAGATCCTGACACTTACTCAGTGTGATCCAATACAAATCCAAATGATTGTAGACACCCATGTCCACAAAAGAGTGGAATCTATTACTGCAGCAAACTGGGGACAAGCTATAAACGAATATGACTGGATTTCAGAAGGAATGTAGGACGAGTGTCCACAAACATCTGCAGACAGATTTTAAAGGCCACAGCTTTGCTCCGACATATTTATTAACGCTTCCATGCAGCGCCACACAGAAAGTGGCAACAGAGTTTAAACTCAGAGGGATGAGGAAGGACAGAAATCATTCATACCGAGGAGCTTTAGGAAGACTGCAGGAACCATTAGGCTTAGTCCATTTACTGCACTCTCTCCTAAACACAGCGACATTTCAGAGAGTGCGGTTTTCTTTTGTTGTCGTGCCCTGTGTATTTTTCTATTTATCAAAAGCACAAGCTTTAAATTATTTTTTTCACTGCAAAAAAAAATCACAAAAAAAGAGAGCCTCCCAACCCACACACTGTGAAACAAGACAACTCTGACATCTAGAACTGAGCCTTTAGAATTGCCACGCCCCATTGTCTGTGTCTCTCCAGTCATCGCCTAAATGCAGTGAAGAGAAATAAGAGCACTGAATAAAAACAGAGAAAACAAGAACAGAGAAGGAAGATAACTGAGTGAAAATAGCTAAAAACCAAAGTTTCTGCTCCTAGCTCCTCACTTCCATGTGTTCAGGTCGCGGTGAACAGCGAGCGGCTCATTATCATTTCAACGAGCAAGCCCTGAAACCGGTTGTTCTGAACAGGAAAATGCTGCTGTATTTGCTCCTTGTGGTATTTTCACCAAAGCACATCATATATGTTTCAATAAAACCCCAGAACTGTGTTCCATCGTGGAACAAGATAGAGTATGTTCTCTTTAAAGCTAAGCATTTCTCTCTGTCCAGTAGATGGTGCTCTGTCTGTGACACATGCACAGTGGGGTGGAAAACCTCCTCCACACATGCCTGAGAAGTAACAAGCAATACATCATATCATAAAAGCGTCACATAGATTCCTGTTTCATCATGGCTCTTAAAATACAGCCTCTTCCTCATTGTCCAACAAATCTATTTTTAAAAAAGCCTTATATTAAAATACAGTGTTAAAATTGCTCCTACATACAGTCGAAGCTTCATCAATATCAGGGTCACGGGAAGTTCAAAGCCTAACCGGAATTATTGGGAGCAAGCCAGGAACACACCCTGGACAGGGCGGGTGTTCCTCACTCATCACACATACACACACACACACACACACAAACACACACACACACACACACACACACACACACAAACACACACACATTTGTCTTTTGGCATTTCTTTGTATTTCTTTTTAACAGATAAATGCTGACATAAACACCTTTATTTTCTCAGATGGTATAAGACTCTGTGTGTGTGTGTGTGTGTGTGTATACATGGGGCATTGTGGGGACCTAAACTTGTTTACACACTCACATTGTGGGGACTTCTCTTTCTTGCGGGGACCACCAGCTGATCCCAACAATGTAAACCATTACATCTTAAGATGAAACATGTTTTAATGCTGGTTTAAGGATAGGGTTAATCTAGTAGCGACCATGGGAAAGTTAATGTGTCCAAAAAATGACTGTAAAACTGTGTAATGTTCCCAAAACTCATATACACAAGACTGCGATTTTGTTCTATTTTCTCAGATGATATAAGACATTTGCATGTGTGTGTGTGTGTGTTACAGTGTGATTGCTGCTACCCGTGAAGAGGGCCTGTTTACACTCTCTTGCCTTGCCCCATTTCATTATGACGGAGAGTTATTTCGTTTCCCGGGGTCTTGTGGGAGTCTTGGCCGCAGTGTACTGAGGGAATCAGGCAGGTAACGCAGTGAAGGAAATCCCATTAGTGCTCAACAGCCAGTGGCCAGATCCCCATCGCACAGAAAGACGAGCAAATTGTAAGTGGAAGGAGAACAGATAACAGAAGCTGGGAGGAGGCCGTGCTTTGGGACCGGCCACATTATCTCCACACAGATAAAGACATAAAGACACGGTGCATAACAAGCACAGGCAGGGTCTGGAATGAGGCCCCACCCCCTGTTTTTTATCACCTTGTTGTGACGTCAGCGCTTTCAGGTACTGAAATAAACCTCATGGTGAACTTCCTCTAGGTTTAACAGTCAACACACGGACTTAAACACACCCACTGCTGACATTCTTTCTCAGGATCGTAAACGCCTACCTGGTCTTTACCCCTCTCCTGAAGGCATGTCTTTACCATCCAATAGTGAGATGAACTTTACCAACCAAGTCTGTCTGAGCAGCTGCTAAATTCCCACTGTGCCTCTGCCAAAGTTCCAGAATAATACTTCAGGTCCACAGTATTTAGGGCTTGTTATGCAATAATCAGAGGTCAGTGGACTGGATTTGGGACTTGTCACTGTAACCTGCCCAGGGTCAATGCCATTCGCAGCCGCTCTTTGACCACTCTCTCTCTGACACACTGCCCAAGGTCGACCGCGGGTGGCTGAGTAGAGAGGGTTCTGGTTTTTGGAAAATGCTTCTTCCTAAGGTTATTTTCACCCTGTAAAGTGGAGTTTGGTAGTCTCCACTTTCTTCAAGTCAAAACTCAAGTGTGTGTAAAGCAGGGGTGGGTGATATGGCCCTAAAATAATATCACAATGTTTCAGGGTAACACACTACTGCATCGAAATAACTGTTATATTAATATTCATTCATTCATTCATTCATTGTCTGTAAGCACTTATCCAGTTCAGGGTCACGGTGGGTCCGGAGTCTACCTGGAATCACTGGGTGCAAGGTGGGAACACACCCCGGAGGGTGCACCAGTCCTTCGCAGGGTAACACACATTCACACATTCACTCACACCTACAGACACTTCTGAGTTGCCAATTCACATATCAACGTGTGCACCCAGAGGAAACCCATGCGGACACAGGAGAACACACCACACTCCTCATCAACGTGTGCACCCAGAGGAAACCCACACAGACACAGGGAGAACACACCAACTCCTCACAGACAGTCACCCGGAGGAAACCCACACAGACACAGGGAGAACACACCACACTCCTCACAGACAGTCACCCGGAAGAAACCCACACGGACACAGGGAGAACACACCACACTCCTCACAGACAGTCACCCAGAGGAAACCCACACAGACACAGGGAGAACACACCACACTCCTCACAGACAGTCACCCAGAGGAAACCCACACAGACACAGGGAGAACACACCACACTCCTCACAGACAGTCACCCAGAGGAAACCCACACAGACACAGGGAGAACACACCACACTCCTCACAGACAGTCACCCAGAGGAAACCCACACAGACACAGGGAGAACACACCACACTCCTCACAGACAGTCACCCGGAGGAAACCCACACAGACACAGGGAGAACACACCACACTCCTCACAGACAGTCACCTGGAGCGGGGCTTGAACCCACAACCCCTGTGCCACAGCCTTCACAAGTGCCCTATTCTCCTGTAAATGTTTATACTTGTGTGTTGGTGCCTAACGTCATTCTGCAATTACACCACCACAACAATAACTAGTGAAGTGCACTATTTAGGGAGTAACAGAGAGTAGTTTACATGTGCAGCAAGAAAAGAAACAAATACAAATCTAGCACTTTTTTTCCGGCTGGCTGTTACTTGGGTACTTCTGGTTAATTTAAGGACATTGAACCCAATGCCAAACATTAGTTATAGAGGTTTAAATCCCCTAGTCTTGGGCTTTGGATCGGTGATGAAACACCAACATACCTTTGGAATAGGCTGGAGTGGCATTTATGACCCTGAGCTATTCATCCAACACCAGCACCTGATTTCACTAATGTTCTCAAGGCTAAATAATCGCAGCAATGCTTCAGAATCTAACGCAAAACCTTCGCAGAGTAGAAAAGTCCCTACAGATACCCTTAAGGTCAAAGAAATACTGAAGGGTTGCAAGCACTAACACAGAGGGCCCTATTAGCCGTCAGATGGCAGTGTTAATAGCAGTCGGTATTGAAAAGTGCTATTTTTAGCAAGTACCCTGAAGCTGGAGAGCATCAACACATGGTCTATTACAGTCACATGTTTTTAGATCAGCTGGGACAGTCTCTCAGCTGGGCCAGTGTCAGCATACAAACACTCAACACATGAGGACAAGCCTTTACATGTAGTTTGATCCTCTTTGCTGCAGTAACAGCTTTTACTTTTTTGGAAAGGCTTTACACTAGAGGTTTGCACATTTCTTTGAGCACTTGATGGCACTCAAGGATGGGAGAATGAATTAGGTCTGTTAATGTTCAGCTCTCGATCACTGATGCCACTCCAACTCCGCATTTAAGCCAATCCGTGTAGTGAAACACACATTTACACACACATTAGTGAACACTAGGGGGCACTGAGCACGCATTCAACGGAGCGGTGGGGAGCCCTAACCTCAGCACCCAAGGCGCAGTTGGGGGTTAGGTGACCTGACGGCTCTGGGGTTTGGGCCAGGAACCTTACCGTTACAAGCTCAGTTCCCTAACCACCAGGCCATGGCTGCCCCATTTGTAGGTGATGCCACTTCAGAAGCCTCCAAACAACACATTTTTCCTGTCCTCAACCTGTGCAACAATAACTTCCACATTGCATTCTCCAAAAGTTCTCTTATTAGTTGTTTGTTCCTCCACTGTCACCAGTATCCCACTCAATACTCTATGGGACCACCCATATTTAATATTTAATATTCATGAGGTGGGCGACACGGTGGCGCAGCAGGGAGTGTCGCAGTCACACAGCTCCAGGGACCTGGAGGTTGTGGGTTCGATTCCCGCTCCGGGTGACTGTCTGTGAGGAGTTGGTGTGTTCTCTCTGTGTCTGCGTGGGTTTCCTCCGGGTGCTCCGGTTTCCTCCCACAGTCCAAAAACACGTTGGTAGGTGGATTGGCGACTCAAAAGTGTCCGTAGGTGTGAGTGTGTGAGTGAATGTGTGAGTGTGTGTGTGTGTTGCTCTGTGAAGGACTGGCGCCCCCTCCAGGGTGTATTCCTGCCTTGCGCCCAATGATTCCAGGTAGGCTCTGGACCCACCGTGACCCTGAATGATTACAGATGATGAATGAAAAATGAATGAATGAATATACATGAAGTGATTTAAATGGGCCATTTATGGGTACGTGTGGGCAGTAAAGATGTGGAAAATGAGGCTTGTTCACCTGCGCCAATTTATAAGAAGATAATCATGATTTACGCAGTGGAAACTGTGTGTAAGCTTAATGCTAAGTAAATGCAGCACAATATGGTAACGAATGGTGGTAAACCTCACCTGTGCATGTGCTCCACTCCGGTGAAGATCATGATGCCGTACGTGAGTCCACTCTGCACCAGAAAGTGTAAGGCATACCTGCAATGAAACACAGATTAGGCCGATGCTACCACAGAGCTTCTACAGGCATGTCGCTGCTTTGTTTTGGGAATGTCTCCAGAAGCTACGGCAGCAAGCATGTCTGATCCAATTACTCGGTCCAGCATAAAATGGCACGCGCATTCTCCTTGGTCAGCAACCAATGACAACTCAATTACACTTTCCAATGTAGCTACTTGGCTTAGAGTGAGGGTGGATTTTGATGGGGGTAAAAATAAATAACTAATATATTATTAAATAAATAAAACAGCATCTTCTCTGTATTAATATTTTCACAAAGGGAAACAGTAGAACTTGGTTCGCGTATTGGAGGCCTTCTCACAGTCGCATGACAGATTATAGCGCTATCCAGCTCCTATCCATGAAGAGTCTAGGAAATATCTTGTGATGTACACAAACGGACAATCTCCAAAACAATAGTGACCTTTCCTTGGGCATGCTGTTACCCAACAGGGAGCTGTATGTGACGGGAGCAGCTTGAGGTCAAGTTAGGAGCTGGAAATGGTTTCAATTCAGTGATGTCATCGCACTGGGTCTATTATGCAATTCACCACAAAAAAACAAAAAAAAACAAAAAAAAAACAGGTACAACATTTCAGTCCAGTTCTAACACCTCACAGCTAGAGACAGCAGTGTCCCATACTCAGTCAAAGGGGTTTTCTCAATATCTTGGCTCAGCAAACACCAGCTATTACAACCACACTGAGCAGAGACATCATAAATCTGACAAGAAGTCACTAGGGTGGGGCACGATATTTGTGCAATAAAGGGATATATCAAGTTGGAAGTCATCTTCAATCCTTCAATCACCCTGCAGAAGAACACGCACTGTTCTCCTGGGATTTTTAAACACAACATCCTCTAAAGTTTACATAATGCAATCAATAAAACTCTCAGTCAAAATGCTTTTGGGAGAACAGAGAATGTCCAGGCTGATCCCAGCTGACAGGAAGGCTAAGGGAACTTAGGTAAATACCCAATAAAATACGACCAGAAAAGCACCTCAAATTAGGGCTGTGCTATACTTTATCATTCACGATAATATCTGTATGATTTTAAAAAAAGAGTATTTATTCTCTTATTGATTGTTTTATTATTATTATTTACTGTGAAGCTTTATGGAAATTTTCATCTAATTGTTTACATTTGCTGTTAATTTGCATGCATTTTCCACACTTTAGTTTTGTGATAGATTTATTTGTTTCAGTATGTATTTAAACAAAACCACAATTGTTTGTTTAATTGGTAATTTACTGTTGTTTACCAAATAACCAAATGTTTACAAATGTTTTTTTTGTTTTTGTTTCTACCGAATGATTGAAACTGTTACAATTATACTACAATAAAAGTATAACCTTCATTTTGTGGAATCTGTCAGGGTAACGCAGAGGGCGGACTGACAGAGGCGGACGCACTTGCTAAAACACAGACGTTTATTTAAACCAAAATAACAAAACAATAATAAACAGACTTGAGGGCAAACACGACGACTGATAAATGAAAGGACTAGAAATAACAACATGAAACGGAAAAAAAACAAGGAACAACTGACTAGGAATTGGGAACACGACTAGGAAATGGAACAACACGACTTGTAATAGGAAAAACACAAAACAAATGACCGATGAAAGCAAGTGACACAAGGGAACTTAAATACATGAACAGACGAGACACACCTGAAACAGATAATGAGGGTTAAGGACAAGGAGGCGGAACAAAGGCGGGACATGGGCGGAGACAAGGACAATAACAGACAGAGCCATGTGCAGAGAGAGCACATGGCGGGGAAAACAGGCATGACAGGACGAGGGTGTGACAGTATCATTGTATCAGTATGTTATTGTAATTAATCAGAAATAGTTTTCAATGTTTTATCACAGCGCCAAAAAAATCGTTATTGCAAAAATACCAGGAATTGTTGTGATATTATTTTAGGGGCATATCGCCCACCCCTAGGACTCTGTGGTTCTACTGTCCAGTCAGCTACATAGCAACATCCCCAAAGGCACGGTTACACCGGCCATAGAGAAAATCACAAGTTGTAGGGTTACAGAAAACATTCCCTGGCTTCTTGCCTCAAAACCACCTGGGGGTCTGTACCTGCTCCTGGGGCCTCTTGAGGAACAGGCACCTCATTACTGGCAGAGTTAGCTATCTCAAAGCCTGGAAATACAGGATCTTCAGGGAGCTATTTCAAACTCCAGCAGTCACTTCAGCCAAACGTTCTCGAGCCTAAAGCAGTGGATAAACTTGGATGGTGTAGTTTGTTTCATGAAGAGAGGGAGAGAGATCCCTTGGAGGCTTGTAGTTGGTGTGGTAGAGCAAGGAACACAAAGCAATAAGAAGGGAACACGTTGGCTTCAGATATTTAGGCCTAATATACACCAACCTCTCATTTTCTACGGAAACTTTGCCCCTTGGAAGTATGTTACAAGGTGTAGTGGTAAAGAAATGGGACAAATCTTCAAAAACCTGATACGTTGTCAGTGGTTAGCTCTGCCAGTCTGCAGTGATATCAGAGGAGCGCTACAGTGCTGTAACCTTACTGCTGGACTTAAATTTAGGGCATCGTACGCCTTCAAAAGCGTTCAACAATCATGTATCATCACCCACTCCTCACTCATCTTTAAATATAGGGATAATATATGGATAGGGCAAAGTGGTAGGGGCAAGGGGTGAAATGGGATTCACCCTTTGTTTCTTTCTGAGAAACCGTCCTGAGACTAGTAGAATATCTGCTTTAGCAGCAAGGCCCCAACCAACCGTCGCCCTTTTTTACATTTCCTTATACAGCATTAAGAGAACAGGTGTAGACTGTGCAGCTTTAGTGAAAAATTCTAATCAGACTTGGCTGAGCTCTGTAGAAATCTACCTCTTCTTTCCCTTTGAGGAGGCAGTTTTGGCAGGAGGAGCTATCAGAATGATACAGAGTTGGTGATAAGGACTGATAAGACCATTGTACACGTGTCAAATTGGCCCACTACAGAAACTGAATCCCAAACGCTATTATCAGCTTAATACATAAAGGTTTTATAGCAGCTATCAGACACACTGGCCTTTATCCAGCCTGACAGCACTTGGCACTGATCTCTCAGCCTCAATAATACTGATACAGTTAGTAGACACTGACAGAGGTCAGACTGGACTGATATGTGTTTATGAGGTCAGGAAGACTCTTTGCCAGTTTTTTTTTTTTTTTTTGCTACTGTGCAAGCATGGGTCCAAAACATAATTTCCGCCATCAGACACATTGAGATAGTGTGTGTTCTCAATGGAAAATTGTAAAATCTGCTGTAACAGACTGGACAAAAACACAGTACATGTACATATCTGTAGACACTCCTTATAATTAGTTAATTTATTAATTTTTGCTATTATAATGTGCACCTGTTATGGACAGAGACCTTCAACTGTGTACACACAGCATGTATAATTTTCACAGACCAATAGAATGGGACAAGCACCTGCAAATGTGCAAATAGTAGAATGCAAAGTATTGGCCAGAGGGTGTATAAAGCCACTGGGCTGGAGTGAAGAGGCGCAATGCAATACCTTTGAGATGACATGGAGCTCTAGTGCTCCATGCTCTAGTGGCTGAATGCCATCAAATTCTCTCAGAAATGTTCCAAAATCTAGTGTAAATACTGATACGAAGGGGGAGAACATACTATCAATTACCACCCTTCATTTCAACTTTGTTGTTTGTGTCAAGATGTAATTGATCTTTATTTACTTTAAATAGGCCTTTAAACTTAATCTGACCCCTGCTTGACGCTGCACCTGTGCCCCTCGCCTTAATGTCCAGTTTTATGACAGCTGTTAGACACACAGAGTAGCATTTGAACTTGCCTTGACCTGACACACTGCTGGTAATCATTTTTTTTTGGTTGCCAAACAGAAGCCAAATATACCAGGTTTATCTTTACAGGGAATTGTTCTCTGATTGGACTTTAAGATAGCTAATAGTAAAAGAACGTTTAGCACACACTCACACACACGTGCATTGCACTATACATGTTAGGAATTTCCATAATGATAAATGTAGCTAATTAACACTACCTTTATTTGTCTGTAATCTTAACTGAACACGCATACACACAAACACACTCACCAGCCGAAGCAGAAGAGGGCCAGGTAAAACCCCAAGAGTGTGGCCACAACATGGCGGATAAAGGGACTGGTCTTGCTGGGGTGAAGATAGAGCCGGAACCAGCAGGCTGTTAGCAGGGCAAAAAGCTGGCAGACCACAAAGTTCACCTAGGAGACAGAGTGAAAAGGGGCATGAAATAAATTCTGACCAATACTGGAAGCGCATTGTCTGGTCAATATATATATATATATATATATATATATCACAACATGGCGGCACGCAGCAGGTAGTGTCACACAGCTCCAGGGGCCTGGAGGTTGTGGGTTCGATTCCCGCTCCGGGTGACTGTCTGTGAGGAGTTGGTGTGTTCTCCCTGTGTCCGCGTGGGTTTCCTCCGGGTGCTCCGGTTTCCTCCCACAGTCCAAAAACACACGTTGGTAGGTGGATTGGTGACTCAAAAGTGTCTGTGTTGCCCTGTGAAGGACTGGCGCCCCCTCCAGGGTGTATTCCCGCCTTGTGCCCAATGATTCCAGGTAGGCTCTGGACCCACCGCGACCCTGAACTGGAAAAGGGTTACAGATAATGAATAAATGAATGAATGAATATCACAACATGAACTGTTTCAATAACAGAGATATGACAATGACCATTGGGGCGTTCCCATTATTGACACAGAATAGACAATCATTTATAATATATTTCCTTGTGATTTATTATAAATAAACAGCTACATTTCTGTGACAAATCCCTGACATCTCCCTGTCTACGTCATATTACTGAGTGACTCGCTCCCACACCTTTGTTCACACCCATCGCTGGTGTTGCAAAAGCTGACACCACCTCAGTGGCTGTTATCAGTGATGAATGATGGTTGGCTGATATCCTCTCTCCACGTGGGCCCCTACAGGGAGTGCACCAAATCACGGTGTGGAGAGGCGTAGCCAAGTCAGTTTAGATAAAGGACCAGCCACATGCTCACACACCCATACCATCCTTAGTGCCGCTTTCAGCCCGCTGAGTCACTCCCCTCTCTTCACAACTCTATTCAGCCACTGATACTCAAACACTCAGTTAAAGTGCTGTAATAGAGTCGTAGATAAGATCCAAGATGATTTTGGAAGTAACAAAGTACTGGGAGCTGTGGGTTACACTGCGCATCTTTATAAAGGCTGTGATACAAACCTGTGGTAGCAGCATTTAGAGTTCATCAGATGAAAGTGTAAAAAATTTGAATTAATAACACAAGGATTTTGATAAACAAAGGAACTACTCTCTAACATTATACGTTCTCATATTTAAGAACCTTCCACCTCAGCATCTGAAAAGCAGATGAGGGGTTGGTGCCCTGCTCATGGGGACTTCAGCTGTAAATCCTGAGGGAGGTAAAAGCACTGTTTCTTCACTCCTCATCCTCATTTATGTCATCATGCCTGAGGACTGAATTCACAACCTTCTATACAGTGTCAATTTTGGCAGCAGATTTTGTTTTGAATTTTAAAAAATTTGTCTAGTTTTAGTCACGTATTCTAACGGTTTTACTATTTTACAGGTATAATTTATTACTACATTTTATAAGCAATAGTTTAATAGTTTTACATCTAAAATCACGTGAATCTCTAAATTTGACTCCCATAGAATCAATTCTTTGAGCATCGTATTCCTGAAACTGAGCTTTTTCCTGTTTCTATTTCCTTGTCCTTCAAATCAGTTTTATTCATAAATCCTATTGTCTTATTTCTCATCTTCAAATTCATTCATTCATTATCTGTAAGCGCTTATCCAATTCAGGGTCACGGTGGGTCCAGAACCTACCTGGAATCATTGGGAGCAAGGCGGGAATACACCCTGGAGGGGGCGCCAGTCCTTCACAGGGCAACACACACACACACACACTCACACCTACGGACACTTTTGAGTTGCCAATCCACCTGCAACGTGTGTTTTTGGACTGTGGGAGGAAACCGGAGCACCCGGAGGAAACCCACGCGGACACGGGGAGAACACACCAGCTCCTCACAGACAGTCACCCTGAGCAGGAATCGATCCCACGACCTCCAGGTCCCTGGAGCTGTGTGACTGCGACACTTCCTGCTGCACCACCGTGCCGCCCTCATCTTCAAATGATTATTTTTATTTAGTTCGTTGTGAAAACAGGTTGTCAACGAATACACTTTGTCATATTTATTTAACTAAATGAGCACTACTTCCATCCCAATGCCGCTTCTCTAAACATTCTCTCTCAGCTGAGTCAGCCAGGACTGTACCATCCATCCTTAATATAGATCACACAAGGTCATGCATTTCTCCATTTGTTCTCAGTAGCATCTTGTAATCATTACAGCAAAAGACTACACCGCGTATCAGCTACAAAACTCCTCCATTAATTCTCTTGACTCGTGCGTTCTTGAAACAGACTGAGTCTAGCTCAAGCATTCACTTCACTCCTGCCTGCTCTTTATCTTCCAAGTACCATATTCACCTCCTATCTACACTCACTGCTTATCTCTCAGGCTGAGAAGAGCCGAGACACTTACTCAACAGAGACGTAACCTATCCCACCTTAATTAAAATGTAGTTTCCAGAACATTCCTTAAACTAAGTTTTGTTGAGGTTAAAATCTTTTGAAAAAGGATGGAGAAAAGTAAAATAATTAGTAAAAATTTATTAACCCAATTCTTTTTTAATACTAATGTAATACTAATGTGGTGGTGGCATGCTAGTGTGTGTCAAGCAAGTATACTGGAGTGGATCAGACACAGCAGTGCTGCTAGACTTTTCTAAACTCCTCAGTGTGTCACTGCTGGACTCAGAACCATCAAGATTCAAAAGTATGCAGCTGCCCCACACTGAGCTGCAAAAAGATACTGTCCCTGACTTTACATCTACAAGGTGAACCAATGAAGTAGGTGTGTCTATTAGAGTGGACAGTGAGTGGACACAGTGTTTAAAATCTCCAGAAGCACATACTACTTCAAATACAGATCAGATAATCAGATTTCAGAGCCAGATTCATCTAATTCAAATAGAAAAGCAGTGGTTGTTTCTTTGTGACAAAACAACACAGTTCTGCGGTCTTAACTAAACATCTGTGATGTACTTTGGTCAAAGTACAACAAGGAACAAACCCCACAGCAGCATTCTCCCCCTGTCTAAACAGCCCTGTTAGGAACAGCCAGTTTCAGCTCCTGTTCCTTTAAATGATAATGAGCCGCTCGTTGTTCACCCGACCCTGAGCTCACAGCAGTGAGGAGCGAGGAGCAGAAGCTCTGTTATTTTTTTTCCCTGTTTTCTTCTCAGTTCACATTTGATCTGTTTTTTCTCAGTGCTTTTATTTCTACGATAACTTGTCTGTGAGGAGTGTGGTGTGTTCTCCCTGTGTCTGCGTGGGTTTCCTCCGGGTGCTCCGGTTTTCTCCCACTGTCCAAAAACACACATTGGTAGGTGGATTGGTGACTCAACACTGTCCATAGGTGTGTGTGTGTGTGTGTGAGTGAATGTGTGAGTGTGTGTCACCCTGTGAAGGACACACGCTGTGACTGGAGAGACTCGGATGAAGGGGCGGGACAATTCTACAATTCTAAGGTTTTTGCACTCGACATCAAAGTACATTCAGAACAGCTGGTTTTATCACATTTCTTTGTTCTGATTAAGGCAGTTCCTTATGTTCCTCATGCTGATGTTTTTTTGGAAGTTTACTTATCGAGGCAGAAATGTAGAAAACATAAGCATCACGTGCTGACTGTGAGGGCAGGGTGGGTGCAGACTTCTGATGTATTGAGTAACAACACAGACTTTCTTTCTCCCTCCAGATGTGATTGCAGCTTTAGCTGAACCTGTGTGTGTGTGTGTGTGAGTGAAAGAGAGAGAGAGAGAGACAGAGAGCAAGAGAGACACGTTGAGAGACTGATGTAATCTTGTGGCACTGAAAAACAAGTAGAGATGAAGAGTTTAGATTGTGTTTACCCCTCAAAACAGACTAATGTCAAAAAAAAGGCCTGTCCTGAAACAGTATCTGTGTAGTCCGAATCCCCCCCTTAACCCCACCACCCCAGCATTTTCCCATGATCCTTTAGTCGCTCACTCTCACAGTCCATCAGTTCAAAATGAAACCTGTGGCCTAATGCATTCTGCTCCTATGCCTGTGCTATTCATCACTCTATACTTCACTCCAAGTGAGGGCCCCACTACAACGGTCACAGACAGGCTCATTTCATCCTCCATTTCTGCTAGTCACGACACACACACACACACACACACACACACACAAGGACCTACTCAGTAGTTCTGCCGAGCTGAAAGAGGATGGAGCAGCAGATATCTTGTACATTAGTAGAAATGAAGAGGTAAGCAGTAGGCACTTTTTAAATTCAGCCATTTAATTCGTACAAGTCCTGGTTATTTCAGTATTTAAAAAAATATTATTATATATTTAAATTTAAATAACCGGCACGGTGGTGCAGCAGGTAGTGTCGCAGTCACACAGCTCCAGGGACCTGGAGGTTGTGGGTTCGATTCCCGCTCTGGGTGACTGTCTGTGAGGAGTTTGTCTGTTCTCCCTGTGTCCGCGTGGGTTTCCTCCGGGTGCTCCGGTTTCCTCCCACAGTCCAAAAACACACGTTGGTAGGTGGATTGGCGACTCAAAAGTGTCCATAGGTGTGAGTGAATGTGTGAGTGTGTGTCACCCTGTGAAGGACTGGCGCCCCCTCCAGGGTGTATTCCTGCCTGCAGCCAATGATTCCAGGTAGGCTCTGGGCCCACCGCGACCCTGAACTGGAAAAGTGGTCACAGATAATGAATGAATGAATGTATATCGTCGCTGTCCAAAGAAAAACATGTCCATTTTTGTCAATTTTTACTTTACTACATCATTTGAACACAGCAGCTGTCCTTCACATTGTGTGAAAATTCCATGACAAATGGACCAATAGAAATGCTCCAAAATTACTTGGATTTTAATCTTTTACATTGACTTCCTTTAAAGGTTAAGAAGGTTTTTATCTTCTGTTGAGTGTTTATGAAAGTTTTATCAACCCCTGGTCGCGAGAGTATCCCCTTGTTCCTCACAGGCTCACAATGGAACATGGGTAATACCATTCAGAAAAGTGTTGTCTGATGCGGACCTATGAGAGGGGCCCCTCACGTGTGTATAGGGGGCGCTAAAAACAAAAACTACAGCTTTCATAAACATAAGCAGGGACTCAATTAAATAGTATAACACTCCTGTATATTTCAGAAGGCTAGATGTTTGTAAAGACCCCTCACTCTCCTTGGCAACGCAGGGCTGTACATAGGATCTGTTTGACGGCTGAACAATCGGTATACAAGAGGCCTTTTCTTTACAATAACCATGGAACTTACTGTATGTGCACAGTTATAATTTCCCAGCATGCAAATAGGTCAGCAGAGAAGCAAATACAATAGCTTTGTGGGGGTCTTTCTTGTGCCTCTCTAATCGCTTAAAGCATTGCTAATAGATGGGACAAATCACATGGACAGAGTTGCATTCACGATAAAGGCAGGCTCACACTTGGCATTGCTATTGGCTCGGACTCGCTGCTGAAGACTATGGCTGCATTATAGCAGCATGAGGTCATGCCCAAGCCCTTCCACTAACGGTCTGCTCAGGGTCAGATTTAGATCCAATCAAGCATAACCAGAGGGTGCTTACAAAAGCTGTTACTAACTCTCTATATTCCTTTAAAAATAAGAACCAGAATTGTTATAGTTAAGGCATTAGAATATTAAGATCTTGCTAGAAAATAAAATACCTTCGGGTGTAATTGAACATAACAAATATTCCTTTTTTTCTCTCAAAGCAAACCTAATCATACAGAGTTCAAAAAGACATACTCTACTTATATTTCGTAAGTTAGCACAGTCCTGGTTTTAATGAAACCTCTGTGACCTGCTTTGTTCAAAAGGAATAAACACCACAGCAGCGTTCTCCCCCAGTCTAAACAGCCCTGTTGAGAACAGCCACTCTGTGTTAACCCCAACCCGAGCGCATAGCCGTCTGGAGCGGGGAGTAGAAGCACTCAACATCAAAACCAGCAAAATGAATGGCTCATTAACTCAAGTTTTCTGATTTTGGCAGCCCACAGCCCAAACTGACTTGGTTGTGTTGTTTCACAGTGTGTGGGTTGGTAGGACCCAGATCCCTACATTAAGGGTTACATGCATTGAACAAGGGATCCACTCAAACCAGGAGACACATGTAAAAATTGGCACAACATACAAATAATGACAAAACTATTAAGGATTTATCTCAGTATATAGCAGTATATTTTATAGTGTAACTTTAGTTGTACTTGTTTGATCTATAATTCTTCACCAAGCACGGTTACCATAGTGTTCAAAAGGGTGTTTTAAAAGGCATTGAAAAGCTGTATTTGAACAACAGGGCTACAAATGTTAAACAAATATTTACCAAGGCTAGATCTGAAGCTGCAACATTCACCAAATCCTCCTTTAACCCCAGGGTCCAGCACACAGAATATGACTGTTTTCATATTCTCTCACTGTAACATACAGTAAGTGACGAGCTGGCCTTCACCCTGTGCACCTTGTGGAAGATTTCAAGGGTGAGACTAGGAAAATAAAGTAGTGTTGTGTACGTAATTGTGATATTAACATAACTTTGACAGCCCCAATTTAAATAATATTTTAATGTCAATTACATATACACACCAAAATATCACAACATCTCCAGACTACGAAGAGTTAACATGCTCAGTTACTAAGATTAGGACTCGGGACTAGGTGCATAATGTTGTTACCAAATCCCGTAAACTCATTTTTGGAAACAACAAGAAGGGCATATACATAAATAAACGACATCGACTGCAGACTTGCGCTGCAGATCCCTGTTGGGGAAATAAATAGAACGCTAGACATCATTAATCTCAATCTCAGAGGGATATAAAGTCCAGAGAGAAATGAGAGCTGACAGCTTCTCTCTCTCTCTCTCTCTCTCTCTCTCTCTCTCTCTCTCTCTCTCTCTGTGTGTGTGTGTGTGGCCTCATATGCACTTCACCTCATCCCAGCCGGAGCAGCTCCCTTTCTTCATATGTGTCAACGCCAGCTGAGCAGCTATATTAAGCCTACAGAGCCAGTGACGCCAGCCAGGTTCTGACCCAATACAACACTTTCTTTCTACCCAGCTGGCCCTGAGAGCCTGCAATTTTCACTTTGTACTACATCAACGAGACCCACACAATTAACAACATCATGGCCTGTGAGCATCCTCAATGACTGCCATTCACATGACCAACAAGCATTAAAAAATAACTGTGAAAAAAAATGCAGTCATTTATAACCACATTAATAATTCATCATTGCGCTTTTGATATTTATGATATACCTCAGACAAAATATGTAGACAACAACTAGAGTATTTTGTTCGTACTGCACAGGCCTGAGCAGAGTAAAGAAATTCTGCTTCAAGTCCATTTCTACTTCTCCCTTCCCTCTTTCCAAAGACTCATTATGTTGTGTATTATGCCCTTTTTAGTTATTACACGTGTAAGCAGGTTTTCTCTATGAGAAAAACAAACATGCTACACCCTGTGGTACACAAAGATTCAAACCTGACACTGTTGTGTATGTAGCAGTAGCAATAGCAATGTAGCAGTAGCAATGTAGTATTAAATCATGCATACTGAATGCTAATATTGCAATGTAAAACACTGTGTGGGGGCGGCACAGTGGCGCAGCAGGTAGTGTCACAGTCTGGTTTCCTCCCACAGTCCAAAAACACACGTTGGTAGGTGGATTGGTGACTCAAAATAAAGTGTCAGTAGGTGTGAGTGTGTGAGTGAATGTGTGTGTGTGTGTCACCCTGTGAAGGACTGGCGCCCCCTCCAGGGTGTATTCCTGGCATGCGCCCAATGATTCCAGGTAGGCTCTGGACCCACCGCGACCTTGAACTGGATAAGTGCTTAGAGATAATGAATGAATGAATGAATGAACACTGTGTGTGTACACACACACACACACACACACACACACACACATAGCAGTGTCTTTCTGAAGCAGTTGGAGAAATGTAAGATAAATTTATAAAAGTTGGGAATTTCTGGAAGAGTGTAGGACTGACCATGTTTATCTGTCTGTATTAACCACCTATTGTTTTTGGTGAGGGCGGCACGGTGGCGTAGCAGGTAGTGTCGCAGTCACACAGCTCCAGAGACCTGGAGGTTCTGGGTTCAACTCCCGCTCCGGGTGACTGTCTGTGAGGAGTTGGTGTGTTCTCCCTGTGTCCATGTGGGTTTCCTCCAGGTGCTCCGGTTTCCTCCCACAGTCTAAAAACACACGTTGGTAGGTGGATTGGCGACTCAAAAAAGTGTCCGTAAGTGTGAGTGGGTGAGTGAATGTGTGTGTGTTGCCCTGTGAAGGACTGGCGCCCCCTCCAGGGTGTATTCCCACCTTGCGCCCAATGATTCTAGGTAGGCTCTGGAACCACCGCGACCCTGAACTGGATAAGGGTTACAGATAATGAATGAATGAATGAATGTTTTTGGTGTCAGCACAAACAACCCAAAATGTGGGAGCACACCATACAAACCTGCAATCTCCCAGTGGTAGATTGTGCCATATTTACTATATTGTGCACTGTTTTTGGGTTCTGCCATTGTGTATGTGTCTGAAAACAGTGCATAATTTTCAGCGCACTAAACAATCCCTCTATGTACCACAATAAGTAATGTACAACTGATGTACCCTGACAGAAAGTGGATACCCATAATACATTGCTATGTTTGTCCGTATGAGTTAGTGTCCAAAACCATTCACTACCCTCTAGAGTCCAGCTCGCTATTATTGTGCATTATGTAGTGAATAATGTAGGGAATAGTGAGAAGAGGGCCATTTTGTATAAAGCTTTAGATGTAGCAAGTCTACACCTTTATATCCTTCCGTCCCTGCCTCTATTTAAACCCACCATTCAACCGTATCTTGAAAGGCCCAACCGTCAAGTTGATGGAATTGGTTCCTTAGGTATATGATGTAATAAATCCTCTCTGTCTGTATCTGTGTCTTTTGAAAACTGAAATTCTCAGCCATGTCACTGACCTACTTCACAGTACGTCTTCTAGTCTATAACGATACCACACGCTAACAACGTTAACCTATTTTATTTCTAGTGGCAGTGTTGTTAGTTGAAGATATAGGATCATAATGAAATGATCCCAGAGTTGCTACATGTTTCCTGAGACAGAAAAAATCATCCTGATTTTAATCAGAAAGCACAGCTACTGACATTATTTCAACCTAAACAGTTATGCCATTGGCTGAGTCATTTTTTAAATAGAGCTTAAACTAAATTCTCTGACAGATCCCAGTACATGTTGCAGGCAAGAAATGGACTTGAAAAAAACATCATGAGTCATCAGCAGGCCTTTCTCCAATCTCAGTTATCTGTGGAACCAGAGAAGCATGACATTATTTTGGCAAAACCCAGATGCACACTCGCTCTTAGAAGAGTCTGTGTCGCACCGCTCTAGGGCCTTGTGGTCCTGGGTTTGATCTTCACTAAGCATAATAATAAAAATTAATTATTTATTTATTTTAAATGACCCTTTACTGCCTTTGTGTTACAGAATTAACCAGGTCTCAGACATAGAAGTCAGAATATCCAAATGAGAGTGCCAGTTTTATGTTAAAACAATAAAACACGCCCAAGGGTGCAAATGTCTTACAATGAAATTGATAAAGTAGAAAAAAAGCAACATCTATAATTCATGGAAAACATTGCAGGCAATTTTGTAAAGTACAAAAGCTGCCTTCTGTTGCACAAGCCCTGTACACAAAGGCCTCAGGACCGAAACAAATATGTAAACTTCAGAAGCAATCAGTGAGAGGTCTAGTCATGGTCTACTAATAGACAGCAAGTCAAACAGAGTGTCTTTCGACCAGCGAGAGCTCTCTAGCACTTTCTTTTAATCGACTTGTAAGTGTAGCAGCACGCTGCAATCAATCCCATTAGAGTAAGTGACATTAAATCTAAAGCAGTTATCTGTGGTCTTTCAGGGATTCAGAGAGATATCTCTGGAATACTATGTTAAGGGTAGTGATGGGTATTGTAACAGGCTTGTGATTGATATCCATTCACATATAAGGAAATGTCTCATACTGGTCTGGATTTAGAGAGCACTGGGTCCTGGGGAATGGTGGGTTCAATCCACATCTCATGTCACTGTCTGTGAGGAGTGTAGTGTGTTTTCGCTGTGTCTGTGTGGGTAGGTGGAGTGTCCATGGATGTGAGTGACTGGGTAAGTGTGTGTGGTGCCCTGTGAAGGACTGTCATCAGAGAAAACTGAGATATATTTGGGATTATTATAAACCTTATCCTGTATCAGCAGGCCCCACTGATTATTTAGTGGTCAGAAAGAAGGAAGTGTAATAATAGCCAATTCCGACATTTCCGACAATCCTAAGGCACAGGTCAACATGTTCCACTAATGCAGTGAATCATTCTTCAGGGATATTCAGTCATGCCAGAAGACAAACACTTACCTAAATCCACAACCTGAGGTCTGCATTTATAAGATTTTAAAAGCACTCTGAAGCAATTTCCTTTTCTTTTAAAAACAGAAATCACAGCTCACAGCTGAGTTGAGAACTGTTGCCCAATTACCACAACCTTCCCACATCGGATATCCTCATCGTCATCAAGCTTCCCCTTGCAAACTACCAGAAAAGCGATCTTGTCAGGAGCAGCCAAGCATATGCAAGGAGATGACGGCCAGTGGGAAATGGATCTTGGCATTGGGAACACAAAATTGATCAAAAATATTTAAAGAAAATATGAAAAAAAACTATTTTTGAGTGCATTAGCACATTATTTGGAATCCGAGGCTCCTTCCAACTCATAAAACCCATACAATAACCCAGTCAGTTTCCTGTGGGCTGCCTATTTATGCTTTAGCATCAAACCCAGCTGTAGGCAATGCATTGAAACAGACCACAACTATCTGGCCACCACAGTCAGACAGACATTGTTTAAGTTGAACAAACGTCCAGAAAACTGAACTCCTCTTCTCCTCACTACAGAGACCACGGAGAGTAGCAAATTCACCACCAGAGATTTCCTCAGGTGTAGTTTGGATGACATGAAATGAATAAAAACATTGAACTTAGGAAATATACAGGCATTTTCAGAAGTTGAACATGTCTGAAAACATGCGATAAAATGAGCGATATGTATTTCTTTTGTGTCTAACGTAGGTAACAGACTCTTTCGATTGGTCCCACCTCCTCGTTTGAGCCTCTCCAATCACAGAGCTGGACCGTGCTAATCAATAAATTCAGAAGAAACTAGCATAGAGAGGAAATAGAACTGTCATTATTTCATTCATTCATTCATTCAATCATGCATGTACTTTTGGATAAATAAGAACAGAACAAATTGATTTTCCTGATGGAACTCGTGACAAATGCAGTGATCTATTTATTCTTATGACTTACCATTTTCAAACTGCTTGATTTTTAAGTAAATATTGTTGAATAAAATGACAATTGTCCTACACAACATTTACCACAAAATGATCAAGTGCAAGAGAATGTTAATGTAAGTAATGTTAATGTTAATGTAATGTAAGTATTTAAATTACAATTATAAGTTAAACAACAAAACGGTTTAAATCTTATTTGAACAACTAATATCAAAATACTTAGAAACTGGTTTAACCCAAGGCATATTCTTAAAGTAGCATGTATCTACTTGGCCATATACACCGCAGACCTTTGATTAACCCAGTGAAACAGTTCTGAGGGATGCCATGCCTGCTAGAGAGTGGGCATGGCTCCAGTAGGGCAACCCAAGCCAAACCTAACTTAATCCTCTTGCATAACTTCCCCCATACTTGGAAAAAAATGCACATGCAGCTTTGTCTCAAAATCCACCAGGAGTGTTTTTCAGAGGAGAGATTTTCTAAAGCAGGGCAAGTTTGCTTAGAGATTACCTTCTATGAAGGTATAAAGAGCCCAGCCTTGTGAATTTGATTCTCACATTCTCTCTCTCTCTCTCTCTCTCTCTCTCTCTCTCTCAATTTGCTGAAACAAGCTGAGAAAGACTGTCAGAAGTGCAGGTGTTAAACTGAGTGCAGTAGAAAAGTTATTGCTATGCATGTAGCAAAGCCTAAAAAGTAACTTTTTTGACACTATGGCACGGCAAAAAAAAGTGAGCAGCAAAGTGGTGAGTAGCATAGAACCTTATCTACACTGAAGGATCACTGGATTAAGAATGCCACCCAATTGGTGGTTACATCACCGTACTATAAGTGCACAGCAAAGCAGAACGTAACATTTACATGAGCGACAGCTGCACTTGTGGTCTGCTCCTGTACCATGGAATCTCAGGTCTACCAAATCCCAAAGGTCACACAGTGGCTGGCCACATGCGGTTGAGCGTTGAGTGTTGCTACTGGTATCACAGCAACAACGTGTCACAGTGGAGCAGCTCGCCCACCAGTACGACAACAGGCAATCACAATAAATTTTGCCCATGACCATTCGATGTACCCTGCATTGAATTGGGTACAACAGTTATAGACCAACAGATGTGCCTCTCTCTACCACACATCATTGCATCCAATGACTGGCATAGGCCAAAGAAAATAGTGAATGGACATTGGACATGTGGAAGCAGGTGGTCTAGAGTGATTAGTCCTGTTTCCTGTTGAGTCACACCGACGAACTGGTTCGAATCTGGTGGAAACCGTAAGAAGCCTCAGCTCCTGGTTGCAATGTTAGAGTGCTATAGGTGTTGTGAGTGTCTGGGGAGCATTCGCTTGTTCATCGTTTAGATATCCTACTACAATCCTACAATGGTGAACACTACACCATTCTGCACTCTGCCATTGCCCCCAAACTTTCCTGACTGCCACCTAATTGAATATGTTTGGGATTTGCTGGAACAGAGTGTGCCGTCCACTCCCAGTCAAGTTGAGTATGAGGGATGTTCACCAACTTGTGGAGTATGTTCACTAATGTCTGCATACTGTAACTAATCAAAAAGCTGGACCGACCAGTTATTATCTATGTGTTCCTGATTCAGTGATATTTCAGTGTAGATGCATAACCCTCTAATTCCCATAAACGAGGAAGAAGCCTGCTGGGTGGAACTGGCTCAGCCTGTAGCAGCTGGCCCAGCTGCATGCTTCTACCCCCAGAAACTCACTTGTCTCTGGTCTCAATATCACAGCAGTCAGGGTCTGCTCTGTCTCCACTCCACATCTGACCAGTGGCCAACAGGTAAAAGCCCTCTTCTCCTCTCCTGCGTGTCTGCAGGGCTGAATGGCATGCTTCTGAGTGTATTTACTGACTGGCTCAGCAGGCATTTTTTTAAAATAGATCCCGGTGTGGATGCAACCCACATGAGGCCAGAGATAAGAAGAAAGAGTTGCAGAAATTATCCCTGAACAAGCAACACTTTCCCTCAAGCTTAGATCTGAGCTCCTAGAAGAAGAAGGAAAGAAAGGAAAGCAGCCTTGTCGTTTCCATCAGGATGCAGGCTGCTGTAGCCACAATCCACACTCTGCCCCAATCATATCTTCAAGAGTCAGTAGCACCGCTTTTATATCAGCTGTGGCAAAAAGGAAGGCCTGAGCGGCCTTGTCAAAACTGATTAAAAAAAAACAAAGTAAACAAGCAAGAGAGTGAGACTTGTAATGTGTGTTTACGTGATGTCAGTGTTAAAATTCACTCCAGAATCCAAATATCATGAATGCACCCACACAGTGAATGGACCTGAAAATGGCTTACAATTGAGTCTGAAAATACAAAACTACAATCGAAATGTTCCGCCTGTCAGCGCCAATATTTAGCAATCCAAGGACAGATGATTCACACTTCAGTCCCTGAGGCCTTGCTTCCATCTATAACTGCTCCAGCTGATGCTTTGCACATGCTCAGAATGCCTCCAGAGAGAGGCTAAACACAGAATTTTTGTTATCACACTATAGGAAAAATGTGGGCTGATGCCAAATACCTGAAATGTTTCATTTGCATAACTGCCACTGTCAATGTAAATAACCAAATATAGGCATTGACAAAGAGCCAAAGTCAGGACTAGATTAACATGAATAATAGTTATGGAGAAAAACAGGTAATGCATATGAGGGACCTCATAAATGTGGTAAAAATAATCAATATTTTAGTGTAATAGCCCAGCCCTACTCTCTAATCTAAGCTCTAAGTTTTTTTCTCCAATCTTTATCTACAGTAACCAAATATTGTCATCAAATATTGATTTGAAATATCTTTTTCAACTAGATATAAGCCAGTATAATTCCAATATGACCCCTACTGTTGTTACACTTTAACAGAACGGGCTGTTACCGAGTGGTGCGTTTTTGAGTCTCACTTGGCTAAAAGAAAAACGACTATGACTACTACTACTAATGACTACTTCTGACTATGGATGTCCCAATCCGAACCTGAGGATCGGTAACTGGGCCAATCAAGGCATTTAATAATTGATCGTTATCACCTTTATTGACCTTGAACCTAGGCCTTATCTATATTTTAGCAATGTATGTTGCTATTCAGCTGTCTAGCGTATACATTGGATTGATTTTAACAACAGCAACACACTGTTGATACTCCATATTAAATGACTCAGATTGGGATTGGTGGCAAATAAACTTGATCGGAACATCTCTACTTTTGACCCTAGAATTTAGGATCCAAAAGGCCAATTCCTTGATAGAAGTAAACAAAGTACATGTATCCTGAACTATGTACAGATAATGAGAGGGGCCTCTTCGAGAGCTGTTTTCCTCTTCTCTATTTTGTAGCCATAGGGCAGAGCAGAGACTTATACAGACAGAGTCAAAAAGGAGGACTGCATGCCTGCTGTAGTTGAACATCAAACACAGCCTCTCTCACACAGAGGACTGTAGACAGAGACAGCTTGATCCTCAGTGAGACAGGGAGGGAGTGGTAGAGAGACAGCAGAGAGAAAACCAACCAAGTCGGGTTTCACTTAAGGCATTGCAACGTTCGTCTCTGCTTGAGACGCTAAGATCTACAAATAAAACTGATTTCTCACGTCATCAACCCTCATAAATTCATTATCGTAGGCAAGATAAGAATTCATCAGTGAAATGACAAAGATCAGACCCTGATACTTGTCAAGCAGATGATACAGAATGTAGTATGCTACAGCTGCTGCCAGTAGTATTCAGCTTGCCATTTCTTGGCAGTGAGTAGACATCCAAAGCAGTGGTAAGAAGCTTGAAGCAGTTTGTTGTTCTTCGAAAAACTTTCCCGGGCACAAAAGGCTCTTGTCCTGAGCAGCAGGACCTCCACTACTCCAGTAAATGTTGGCACAACAACCCCAGACTGTGTGCCTGGCTATAAATAGATGAGCAATCAGGATTTAGCCACAGGACAGTGTGCTTGCATCCACCCTGACCCACTCAGAGCAGACAGGGCACAGCACAACCACAAACTAGGGAAAACAGCTTTAATTTAAATAATCCACATGGAAATCTTAAGGAAAAGGTAGCATTTCTGGTGGTTCTTGTTGAATTTAAATCAACAACACAGCAGATTCTCCCCTGTTCAGAAAACCTGTTTCAGCACCTGTTCCTTTAAATGATAATGAGCCACTCACAGTTCACCCCAAAGCAAGCGTAAAACAGTGAGCAGAGAAGAGCAGAACCTCTGGATTTTAGCCAATTTTGCTCTTTCCTCTTCATTCAAATTTTCTCTGTCTCTACTCAGTGTTCTTATTTCTCCATGAATGCCGTTTTTGGTTTCACACTTGTCGCTGTGCTCTCACATAAGCACGGGTCCAGCACTGTGACTGGAGAGATTCCAACGAGATCTAAAGTCTCTGCACATGATGTCAGACGTTGAAATAATAATAATAATAATAATAATAATAATAATAGTAAACATTTTTAAACATACATGAATTAAAAATTGACTGGGTATGAAAAAAATTTACTAGTGTCATAAAATCAATGGTCACATACAAAATGATGGCAGATATAGACACAGTTAATCAACTATCTAGCATACACAAACAAGCTAACCTGATATTACGTGTGTTGGTTTGCTTCGTGACGACTAGAAATAAATACTAATGTTAGCTACTTGCTAATTTGCAAAATCATTTTGATACACAGTTTAGGAGAAAATGTACTAGCTTTGTAACTGTAACAAAAATGGCGTAACAAACTATCTAGTGATCTAGATAGTTAGCGCTCTACTGAAGCATGATTAGCTGTCCAGTGCCATTACGTTAGCAGTTTTAAAACAGGTGGTGGCTGGCTTCATATATCTCAGAAGAAGCATGTGCTTGCCTTTACCTTCCCAGGGCAACGGCTTTGTGGGAAACTTGGGAAGACCTAGCTAGCTATTAGATAGAATTTTCTAATAGGAAATTATATCCTGGTTAGGAGGTAAGTAAGGTAAAGTAAATACTTAAGAATTGATTGTTGCATGGATAATCTGGGAGTGTGAGAGCACCGACAACACAAGCCTAAACCTTTCAATCAAGCTTTGGAGCTGATTGGTAGCCCTTCAATATTATTATATGTTTGATATTTATAACTGATTTTCAAAATCCTGTAGGGTGCACCAGGCTTTAGCTTGGCAGCTAAATCTGTCATAGGTACTTGTAGAATTAGCAGTAGCTTTAATTTCTCAGCCATTATTTTTTCTAAGAAGCAAATTCAGGTTTGCCGCTAGCAATATAATGAGGCTACATGCTATTTGCTGTGGAAACTTGCCATGACTGAAAGCCAAGTCGAGCCAAGTCTCCAGATCTTGATTGACTGGATGTTATTGGTGCAAATCATTTACTACCAAGTCATACTCACTGACCTCATCGTTAAATAACACCACTTGGAGACCGTGCAGGTCATTTCTCACAATCTCCGAAACAATATTTTACATCCTGAGGGCAGACGCTTTGTCCTAAGTCCCAGAGTAGGACGAAGTGTCTGTGTGTAGAGTGTAGAGTTGTGTGTAGAGTTTTTAAAAAAAAAAGGATGGCAGCTTGCTAAGTGCTTGGGGTCACTCCTCAATCATCTTCACTGAAAGCTTTTTAAGTTGAATGCAATATGGCTTATGGCAGACTCTGATTGCAGTTCTACCACCTTCTAAGCCCTCAAAATGTTCCCTTCTGCAGTTATAGGACAATAACTCAGGAGCCAAATGAAATGTGATGCAGAGCTACCCTTGAAAGAGGAGGAAGAAAATGGCTCAAATGTGCAAATAAGCACAAGCGACAGTGTCAAAATGCGCAGTCACGTAGCTAAGCCATCAGTAATGTAGGAGATGATGCAACTCACCACACGGCCTTATCTTTCATCACTTGGTGCTTTCGCTCAAAGCCTGAATGGCTGTTTCATTCAGAGGCTTTTGTATTTTCCAGCCTTGTGACTCACTCAACAAGAGGCCAGAATGTGTCCCATGTGTAAGACAGCTTTGAATGTTCTCACCCATGGCACTTAGTGTGTCTCTTTGTCTTGCTCTTTGACTGCCTTTCTCTAGCTCACTCCATTTTTAATGCAATCTCACCTCTCCATCTTTCTTTCTTGGTCCCTTTCGCCCCTGTCAGAGTTCACCTGAGGGGACCCCGTGCTATATATAGACGTACTGTAAAATCTGCTCCAGCACAGTTACATCTGATGGGAATTTCAAACAGCTAAACCTTGGGCAAATTTTGGTGCACAGTCTGGATAAGGACAGCTCTAATCATGGCCCATTTTGTCTTGCCAGGGGCACTGAACTGTGCCTGTTGTTCCAGTTTTCCAATCCACCAGTTGGAACTAGGTTAAGAAATAGGTTTCCTGCGCATACGAGAGAGGAGTCATTTGGACGATGAAACCTCAGGTTCGTGCCAATATTGGAAGCCAGGTTTTTGAGCTGTTTGTTGCTAAGAGACATCACTAATACAACACAGACCATCAAGCCAGATCAGCAATGTCAGAAAGCAAAGGGCTTGGCCCAGGATCAGTTTCCTACTCACATTAGGTGCATACTTTAAGGCTAAGTAGCGTCAGGGGCATCATCAGGAGTTGTAACATTAGTCACTATGTTGTCTGGCAACCTACCATTTGTATTCATGATTGTTTTCAGCTTCATCTTTATCCCTTTTGAGGTCATAGCTTTCAGAGTTTTATATTCAGTCTGTTCTCAATATTATTTTGTACAAAACATGTACTAAATATGATTGCCACTCATAATATGTTTATTAATTATTTCTAGGGGATGTTTTTATGAACGGCACTAATTAAATACTTAATAATTAAAGCCTTAATACGTAAAATCTTAACTTTAAACTTAACCAAAACATAACTCTAATCTCCAAAGTGACAGAAACTGAACTGTTCAGGGCTTGTTTAATGCTATTTCTAACATTAAACTCTAACCCTGTACATAACTGTAAACCTAACTCTCACAAACAGATAACAGCACTGTTTCTGTAGCTCTCCTTCTGTAACATAGCCGAGAGTTTGAATGTATAGTGAAACAGCACCTCCTGTGCATGGGAGTTTGAATGAATCAAAGGTAAAAATATTATGAATTTTCAGGGTGCCTTTTATAGTGATATATATATATATATATATATATATATATATATATATATATATATATATACGCAAGAGTAGCAAAGTAGTACAGAGCTCTTCTTTGCAATGAACGAGTAAGGTTCAATAAAATGTCCACATTGCAAAGACCACACAAGATGTTTTAAAGGGAACATATTCTCCCAATTTCCCACAAGTGAACACAGTTCTGTGTCTTAATAACATGTCTGTGACCTGTTTGATCATAATATCACAAGGAACAAACACCACATCAGAGTGTGTTCCACTCCTTTTAAGCTCGTCATTGCACACTCACATAAATATGGGTCCAGCACTGTGATTGGACAGACTCAGATGAGGGGGAAGGGCATTTCTAAAGTCTCTGCACTTGATGTCAGAAGGGGAGGAAACAGCTACAGGACAGGAAACAAATCAGAACAGCTAATTTTATCCTTTATTTATTTATTTATCCATCCATCCATCCATCCATTCATTATCTGTAAGCGCTTATCCAATTCAGGGTCACGGTGGGTCCAGAGCCTACCTGGAATCATTGGGCGCAAGGCGGGAATACACCCTGGAGGGGGCACCAGTCCTTCACAGGGCTTATTTATTTATTTATTTATTTTATTTTATTTTTTTTTACTTAGGAAGCCCACAAAAACTGAGCAAAACAGCTCTAAACAAACAAAAATCTAATTCAGCACTGCAGAAACGGCACTATGTAACTTTGGAGGAGGGTGAAAACCCACTTAAACTACTGGGCATTAGCCTGATTATGACCCAAGAGAAAGATACCTCTGGAGATACCTCTGGAACTGACCAAATCTAAGGTTTTAAGACCCACGGGTTAAAGGCAAAATTAATGAACCCCCGGGCAGTGGTCTGATTGTTTGTGTACTTTTCTAAATCTGTGTTAATCAAAATGAACCTTAGCTGATGAGGCAAGGAATAAAGAAAACAATGCTGCAGTACAACAGACAAAAATCAATAAGAGCTTGTCATTCCTGAGGGGGGCAGTAATTAAAGAGAGAGGAGGGCCTGGGCTTCCTCTGAGAAATTAGAGCTTAGCTTCTTATTCCTGCTGGGGACCACAGGGATGAAAAAGGCAGACCCTAGCCCTTTCCACACGGCCACTCACTATTTACAGAGAATCAGATCCAAAAGAGTTATGCACGTCAGTCACAAATATCATTAAGTTTGCAGTTACAATTTTTTACAGGGACAATGAATCTCCTACCAACCCACAAACAGTGAAACAAGATCACCCAGCATGAGATCAAATGATCCATTCTGATTTCACTCTGCTTCTGACATCAGGACTTAAGAATTGCCCCAACGCTTCATCTAAGTCTCTCCAAACCCAGCGCAGAACCCACATTTATGTATTTCGTGAAAGCAAATATAAGGTTAAACAGATCAAAACTAACACAACGAGTGCGGAGAAATTAGGGCACTGACCAATGCAGGTCACAGACGTTTCTTGAAGTCCTTGGAATTGTGTTCACTTGTGGAAAAGGTTGCTTTCAGTTCTTGGCAAATTTGATGTGGCTTTTTTTATAGTTCATATCAATATCGGAATTATATCGTATACCAAAATTAAGAAATATACCGTGATATAAATTTTGGCCGTATCGTACAGCCTTAAATTCCCATTGGGTCCAGGCTGAATGTTAAATCTGTATTGAATCAAACCATTTTTCTTGTTCAACATGCAGATTAATGAATCAAGTAGACTATTTATGGCGGTCTACATCAGTGTGTACAATCTCAATGGCAATTATTAGCTAATAAGACATAGTAAAATATCCATAAATCATTACATGTGCCATGATTTCTATACAGTAACCACACAGTGGGTGTGTAAAACATATAGCTGTGTACTCCCTTTACAAACATACACTTTGTGAAGTGGCTTGATTACACCACTCACTTTAAGAAGGTCATGTTAGAAAAGAGCCACAAGAAAGTAATTACCAGGTACTAACACTCCTTGATGCATCATATTATTTAAAGCAACACTAGGCAAGATTTGTTATTTTTGCTCTTGGGCTCCCCCTACAGTTGCAGAGGTTATTTCATTTTTTCATCAAATATTAAATTATTTTAAAGCTGTTATTTTAAAGTGCCTATACTACATACGGTTGCTTTAAGGCTATTCTGGTGAATCTGCTTCAACCAGAAGTATTAGCATCCCTTCTCCAGTGAGTCACCAGTTGAAACCCCAGGACTGTCAGGAAATAATGGGGGTGTTTGGGAAGGAACTGTGCTTTCTACTCCCTCAGCATCCATGGCTGAAGTGCACCTGCTCCAGTAATTAGGATTACTGGATTACTAAACACTTCTTCTTAAGTATATTTGTTCATTCTGACCACATTATTCCTCCTGACTTTATCCCCGAGGCATCATTAAGCTACTTCCCAGGTTTACGCCTATTAATCTAATCTGATCGACTTCATAAACATGATGAGTAATAGTTCTATTAATAAGCCAGCTGTGATTAGCATAGACTTTTTGTTTGCTTTCTCTTTATTCTTAGTCTTTTACTTTAGGGGAAAAGGCATGCAGATCCAAAAGTGCCTCCCTACATTCCAGAGCTGATGGGTGGGAGATCTCACGGTGCTTTCCTACCTGTATTTGCATGAGAGTGACAAAAGAGCTGAAGAAGCCCAGAGGCGCATGCTAGCTGCTGGGAGAGATTCAGTGCCAAAGGCGTCTGCATAAAGTGGGATGTGATCCCTTCTCAGAGCTGACGGACAGTTGACGTCCAATGAGTCACTGGCACGACAGATCGGACCCTGATAACACCCATGATAATAACTGCTGGGCTATATATTGAACCATTACTCATCCCATTACAATGTCTGTCGGGTTAGACAAATAAACAAAGCAAGTGTTTTCATGTGGACAGGAGGCCAAAACACAGACAAAAACCCTTTGTTTTTAAAATGTCCAGATCCTTCTGGATGGGGCCTTATATATAAATATTCTTCTAATTATTTTAAAGTGCATTCAGTGACGACATAGACCATGCTTTGGCAAGTAATGCAGTCCAGACCGAAGCTGAGTGATAGTTCTATTCAAATCTGTGGCCAAATATTGATAAATTAATGAGAACACAGAAATCCAAATTTTTGCAGAGGATTGTGGCAATAGATACATGCACAGCTAATCAAGGTAATACGGTAATAGATTCACTGAATTAAGCCAGTCCCATTGTTTGTTACCCTGCATGGCAAGTTCACTAAAAAGAGCAAGACCACCTGGCCTGCTCCAAAATAAGAAAATCTGCACTGTAAAAAATGTCCGTATTTTAACGGTTAATGTTTACATTGTATTTGCCGTTTTTATGTGATTTTTATTTTACAGTGTGAGGCTTTTTTTACACTTTTTTTTCTAAAAAATAAAATGTATTTTATTCTGAAAATGTGATTTTCATTACTTTTCCTTTTAATATCGGCCTTATGTTTATTCAGCGGGGGTGGCTTTAATTGGTGAATAGAGCTGGGTTTTTTATTATTCTGTGCCACTGAGTTGACAACTGACCCCCATAGTGTTGTGGTATGGAGCAGTAAAGAGGCACCATCAAATACCACTGGGATGAGTTGGATTGACGTTGAGTATGTGACCCCAATCAGACCATGGACCGCAGATAAGACAGAAAGTTTTATTCAACTACTGGGAACACTGCCAGTTTGAGCTTTAAGAGTTATTTTTAAGAGTTTTCAGCAAGGAACGGTGCATTTCTGGGGCCGCATTCAAAGAATCCAACAAAAGTCAGGGCAGTCCTCAGCAACAGGGTTCAAACAGGGCCTGCATTGTTGGCACAGAGCCACACTTTAGGACATATAGTTTACAAAGCAGAAGAAAGAGATTGTGAAGGGGATATCGCTTGTATTTTCTCACACTGGTGAGCTGTTGATCGTCTGATCTCAGGCCATATCAATAATATACAACGCAGGCTGAAGAGTGAGGTGAGACACACCCACAACACACCTCCAAATGAGGCTGAGATGGATGGTCTGGTTGTCAGGTATTTGTGAAAAACAAAAAGGATTTGTCAGCTTTTTTCAGGAAACACTTGCCTGACAACTACTAATGACTGCTTGCATTATTCTCAATCATCTCACTGACTCATAGCAGGTCTGACAAACAGACATTCAGTCACATGAAGAGCACCAGCAAGAGGAAATGAAAAGGAAAGCCTGTTGCTGCCTACAGTGTTAGAAAGTTTACATGTAGGGCAGGGGAAATGTGCTTTTAACTCTCTTTAAATGTAGTCCCCATCTGGTCATCCATCTTAAGATTGAGAGACGCTTATTATTTCCAACAGAAAAATCTCATAAAGCTTTAAAAATGTTTTCAAATCGCCCACACTTTCTGCATCCAACCCTCTGCCACTCACCTGCAGCTTGAAAGCCCCGCCCTGCAAGCTAATTGGATTGATTCCGTAGGGTTGTGACATCAGAAACCCTGATTGTTTGCATCTGTGTTTTTTGAAACAATGCAGTTTCAGAGTCTAAATACTCAGCCATGACGCATTTTACTCATGATATGTCTTCTAGCTTAAACTTCAATAAATAACACGTCTAATTCCTAAAACACTGACCCAGATAGCAAGTTAGTTTGTAATATCTGTTATTTAAAAAAAAACTGCTCATTACTGAGCTGCATTTCCAGCTGTTTATATCAAAAAGACATATCAATATGAAGGCTGTCAGTATCCAGAAACATTTGTGAGAAAATGTCCAGTCCTAAATGTTTCTAATATGACAGATCTGCATAATAATAGTTTAAAAATAAGAATTGTTAGCTTTCGCTATTTTAATGTATGTATTAATGGCTTTTGCTAACTGTTTATACTCTAAAATATATACTAATGAGACATTAAGGTCCAAATGGTCCACTACATAAGATTTGACGTGTTTAAATACACACTGTATGTATTACATCTTTATGAAACATGACCAAAGCCCAGAGGAAGGGCTGTTAAACCTGAGGTAAGTTACAGTGGTATATTTCTGTGTCTTAGACGTTATCCCGAGAGTTGAACGTTATTCTGCATCGAGACTGAACAACTGAAGTTGGGCTTCTCTTTTTGGAATCCTCCTTTCCACCTTAAACGGTAGCGCAGTTACATTCTGGCGCCTCATTTAAGGTGGAACTGCGAATTCCAGTGCGAAAGACTGCCTCGGCTTTTGGTAAACAAACATGCCGTTGACATACGTAACACGTTTACGTTTACCTGGTCCAAGGGGAGGTCTACCATCTCGCTGATAGGCTGCAGCAAAGTGGAGCCCGTACACGACGTCGTTTCCGTAGCCATCGCTCTTTATGGATCCTCTCGGGATCCCGACTCCTGTACAGTTAAATCCCCTCAGAAACCTCTCTCTGCTTCTCTGTCTCTCTCCTGTACACACACACTTTCTCTCACTCTCTCACACACACACACACGCATACACACACTCACCCACTCACACACGCTGTCTGCGTGGTTGCGAGAGGCGCAACAGCTCAGTCTCTCTGTGAACACTGTAGCCTACACTCTTTAACCTGGAGGTGGAGTTAACTGCCCATCCTCTACTCTACATCCAAACACCGCCCAGTTTCATTCCCCACATGCCTCCTTTTCATCTCATCATTTCTAAATAGAGCCTTGGAGAGGTCGCAGCGTTGGCCACTACCCAGGTTGCGCCCCTAACTGGAGCCCACATGGACTGGTGGACTGGATGGACTGGTTGGGACACAGCTGGGCTGCCTATGTCTGATGATGTCAGTGACCATAATTCATAAACATGTTGGACTGTTTAACACACCCAGGTCCCATCACTGACCACAGAGGGCCTCCATATACGAGTCCAACATTTAAGTAACAGATCCAACAGCTGGGTTGCTCATACATGCTCAGAAAAACAATAATTTTGGTGGAACCCTCATGGGTACATATTCAGTATCAGTTGAGTTAGGGAATATAATTATAACATTCAATTATAGCGTGTAACCGCTTAAGCAATTCAGGGTCGCGGTCGGTCCAGACCCTACCCAGAATCACTGGGTGGAAGGTGGGAACACACCCTGAAGGGGGCACCAGTCCTTCACAGGGCGACACACACTCACACATTCACTCACACCTACGGACACTTTTGAATCGCCAGTCCACCTACGAACTTCTGTTTTTGGACCATGGGAGGAAACCCACACAGACACAGGGAGAACACACCTCACAGACAGTCACCTGAAGCGGGACTCGAACCCACAACCTCCAGGTCCCTGGAACTAGTGTATGGATGCTTCGAATGAAATCAATTTTTGTACTAGACACTGAACTGCAAAAATATGGTCACATTTTGTTTAACATGGCAGTGGCAGACACTTGTATGAACAGGCGAGGAGTTCAATGAAATTAACTTTGTTATTTGTAGTCATTGTTAGCTCTAGTTCTGTACAAGTGATCACAGTATGTCTCCGTAAAATAACAAAGAAAAAGATTTCCTTTAATTGTAGACTTTCTCTTCATAACAGATTTCAGAACTATGGGCCTATCACAGCCAATTAATATTTATACAGCGTATCCATTAGAGCAGAAATTGTACAGAACTTAGGCACAAATTAAAATATTGTATGCAAAATTTGTTCATCTTGTTTACAATATATTAAATGGTACTATGTGGCTTTGGGCATTGTGACCTTAAGCTCATGTGCAGCTGCTACAGGACATTACATTCCATGCTTTTCTGTGGAAATTAGAGTTTTCAAGCCATGTGTGACCAACTGAACCTCTGAGTCCACTATGAATGCATCTTAAATTAGCTGAACTCATTGATTATAAGAGGTGTCTAAAAGATTTTAACAATTTATTAAATTATTATTATTATTATTATTATTTTAATAAATATGAAAGATTTGCTGGGTTTCAACTAGAAAGGGGAGATCAGGGAGATAAGTAAAAATAAGCAGGAATTCACTTCCGTGGTCAGTGCAGTCAGAGGCTGCCACCAAGTGGCCATTTCATGGAGGTGAGGAGAAGTACATCTGCTGCTTCTTTTCTGGCTACTTTTCTCAGTCTTAGCTTTGTTAGCAGATGTTGTATTCGCTCAGAGTAGCTTTTTCTAAAATGTCTAAGGCCTATTGTGTAGGTCTGTGCTGATGAAACACAGTATAATCCTTAAAAGAATAAGCCAGAGATACTTATACACAACTGACAATTAGCATACACAGCCTTTAATAGGAATAATTTAGTAACATTGTCAGCTGTGCACAAGACCTCCATAGTAATGCATTGCTAATAGAATTGTATTCTCAGGAGCAGCTGAGCACGAGCAACATTTCAACATGCCCAATGTCAGGCATCAGCAAGAGGGTCATAAAGCCCCCAAGCAGCGAGCTGTGCAGCAGGGAAACTGCACTATCTGGAGTGATGGGGTACCCATGGTACCCATTCAAGAAGAGTTGAGTGATCTGAAACCATTTTCCATTTTCTGGGTGGAGTTTCCATGTTCTCCCCGTGTCTGCGTGGGTTTCCTCCGGGGTCTTTGGTTTCCTCCCACAGTCCAAAAACATGGAGGGTAGGTGAATTGGCTTCTGTCTAATAACTGTCCTGCTGCGTGAGTGAATGAGTGTGTATGTGAATGAATGCCTGTATGTGTGAGTGAATGTGTGTGTGCCCAGATATGGATTGGCACTCTGTCCTGGGTGAAATCCTAGTGCCCGATGCAGTCCTCCAGGTGGACGGTCGTTCCTGGTCGAGAGTATGCTGTGCGTGTTTGGCTGCTGCTTCTCGCCTGTGTGTGTGGATTGAGTGTTTTGAGCGTTCTGAGCAGTGTGGATTGTAAAGTGTCCTTGGGTATCAAGAAAGGCGCTATATAAGTGTAACGATAGATAGTATCCATCCAATCATCCATTTTCCACTGCGTATCTGGGTCCGGGTTGGGGTGGTAGCAGTCCGAGTAAAGAAACCCAGACCTCCGTCTCCCCAGCCACTGATTCCAGCTCCTCCGGGGGTATACAGAGGCGTTCCCAGGCCAGTTGAGACATGTAGTCTCTTCAGCGTGTTCTTGGTCTGCCCCGGGGCCTCCTCCCTGTTGGACATGCCCAGAACACATCACCAGGAAGGCGTCCAGGAGGCATCTGGACCAGATGCCTGAACCACCTCAACTGGCTCCTCTCAACGTAGAGGAGCAGCGGCTCCACTCCGAGTCTCTCCCGGATGTCCGAGCTCCTAACCCTGTCTCTAAGGGAGAGTCCAGACACCCTGCGGAAAAAACTCATTTCAGCCGTTTGTACCCGCGATCTTGTGCTTTCGGTCACTACCCAAAGCTTGTGACCATAGGTGAGGGTTGGGACGTAGATTAAACGGTAAATCCCGCTCCATCTTTACCTCACTCGTGAACAAGATCCCGAGGTATTTAAACTCCTCCACGTGAGGGAGGATCTCACTTCCAACCTGGAGAGAGCACTCCAACCTTTTCCGACTGAGTACCATGGACTCGGACTTGGAGGTGCTGATTCTCATCCCTACCACTTCACACTCGGCTGCAAAATGGTCCAGCAAGAGCTGGAGGTCCCGGCTCGATGAAGCCAACAAGACCACATCATCTGCAAAAAGCAGGCATGGAATCCTGAGACCACCAAACTGGACACCTTCTGTCACTTTGGTACGCCGAGAAATTCTGTCCATAAAAATTATGAACAGAACCAGTGACAACGGGCAGCCCTGATGGAGTCCAACTCCGACTAGAAACCAGTCGGACTTACTGCCAGCCATACGAACCAGACTCCTGCTCTGTTTGTACAGGGACTGGATGGCTCGTAGCAAAGAGCCCAGTACCCCATACTCCCAGAGCACCACCCACAGAATACCCAGAGGGACACGGTCCACAAAACACATGTAGACTGGTTGAGCAAACTCTCACGCATCCTCCAGGATCCTAGCGAGGGTAAAGAGCTTGTCCTGTATTCCACGACCGGGGCGGAATCTGCATTTTTCCTCCTGGATCCGAGGTTCAACTATCAGTCAGACTCTTCTCCAGTACCCCCGCATAGACCTTACCGGGGAGGCTAAGGAGTGTGATCCCCTATAGTTGGAACACACCCTCCGATCCCCCTTCTTAAAAGGGGAACCACCACCCCAGTCTGCCATTCCAGAGGCACTGCCCCTGTCCATGCGATGTTGCAAAGACATGTCAGCCAGGACAGCCCCACAACATCCGAAGCCTTGAGGACCCTGGGGCGAATCTCATCCACCCCTGGGACCCTACCGCCAAGGAGTTTTCCTACCACCTCAGCTACCTCAGCTCCAGTGAAAGACGAGCCCTCCCCAGAATCCCCAAACTCTGTGGAAGACGTGCTGGTGCGATTGAGAAGATCCTCGAAGTATTCCTTCCACAGCCTAATGATGTCCCTAGTTGAGGTCAACAACTGGTGGAAAACTGTTTTACCCTCCTGAGTTGCCTGATGGTTTGCCAGAATCTTCTCGGAGCCGACCGAAAGTCGTTTTCCTTGTTCTCACCGAACTCCTCCCACACCCTACCACACTCCCTCATCTGCGTGGGTTTCCTCCGGGGTCTCCGGTTTCCTCCCACAGTCCAAAAAAACATGAAGGGTAGGTGAATTGGCTTCTGTAATAACTGTCCTGGTTAATGAGTGTGTGAGTGAATGTGTGTGTGCCCAGATATGGACTGGCGCTCTGTCCTGGGTGAAATCCTAGTGCCCGATGCAGTCCTCCAGGTGGACGGTCGTTTCTGGTTGAGAGTACGCTGTGCGCGTTTGGCTGCCGCTTCTCGCCAGTGTGTGTGTGTGAATTGAGCGTTCTGAGCAGTGTAGATTGTAAAGCGTCCTTGGGTATCTAGAAAGTTGAAGAGCTTTCTGACAGGTTCCTCTGCCAAATGTACCCAGCAAACCCTCAGCACACGTTTAGGGCTGCCAGGTCTGTCCGGCATCTTCCCCCGCCATCTGATCCAACTCACAACAAGGCGGTGATCAGTTGTCAGCTCAGCACCTCTCTTCACCCGAGTGTCCAGAACATATGGCCGCAAGTCCAAAGTCGATCATTGAAATGCGGCGTAGTGTATCCTGATGCCAGGTGTACTTGTGGACACTCTTATGCTCCAACAAGGTGTTCGTAATGGATAAAGTGTGATGGCCACAGAAATCCAATAACATCAGTATCTGATCTCACTAATGTTTATGCGGCTGAATGCAATCCAGTCCTCACTGCAGTGTTCCAATACTTGGTGCAAAGCCTTCCTAGAAAATTAGAGGATGCACCTACAAAGAATTATGTGGCAGAGCCTATTAATACCCTTCAGTTTAGAAGAAACACTGGCCATATAGTGTACAGTAGTTTGGCAAAACAAATGAGCTGGCCCAGTTTGGAGGTCAAGCTGGATGTTGCTTTTTGTGCACTGGTGTTAACTAATAAAAGTGTTTGTGCAGTTCTCTGTGTTTCTAGACGTCTCTGCTGAACACCTGCTCTCAGAGCAGACACAGAGGGATGAGACTGGATGCTGGATGACTCAGCAATCTTCCTCAGAATTTTGGGCTGGGTAAAGTCAGACTGGATTATTTACTGAATTTACAGTCTGAGAGGCCTCCCATGGACTGGAGGTCTGTTCCTACTGAAGCCAGAAAGATGTTTAACATGATTTCTGAGGTAACTTTGGAGCGGTGGTGCTTGCAGTGAGTGGAGGATGCATTATTTACCAAAGCTGAGAATGGATATTCTCTTTTCTGTCTTAGGATAGACGACCTAAAGGGGAAAAAAGAAGCGGAAAGTTGAGGACATGCCAGCATGAGGCCTTGTAGGCCTTGTTCATAGCTGCTTGTACGGGCAAAATACTTCCAAATATATGTTGACGATGAAATTAACATGTTACTGTCCCCCCCCCAAAAAAAAACATACAGCTTCTGAACAAGGACTGAAGTGTCTTTGATGCAAAATTGTATAGCAGCCCCAAATGAAGCTATTTGTCAAGGTGAGTGTGTGGCGCCACCTTGTGGAGAATGTTAGGCTAACCAAAAGTGAGCGAGTAGATGAATTACACGACGGTGAGTTTTCAAATCTATAAATCACTAATTATTCAACTCAGTTGTCATTGAGCTTCTATTAAGATTTACACTAAATTCTTCTTTGCTTAAGTATGAGGTGTAAATTACCACAAAATTTCATTGGAGCGGGCTCATGTACCACAGGTAGATTCATGGGGTGATATTTGGAAGTACACAGGTTTTTGTGACATCACAAATACATTTTAAAGAAAACAGGCCTCGTTTTTGTAGGGTATGGCTTTTTGAGGTTTCCGTGATTGTGTTATTGAACTACAGTTATGTAGAAGTCAGCGGAACCCCAAAATATAGGACCACTTTATCCTGTACACCATGATTTATTTAGCATTTTGTGAAGTGTGGCATAGTGGTGCTGTAGCACGGTGGCACTGAAGCTATCATGGCAGCCACATAGATCCAGAGTCCTGGGGTCCTAGGCTTAATCCTTGCTTCGGGTCACTGTTCGACCCTGAGGAGTTGGTGTGTTTTTCCCTGTGTCTGTGTGGGTTTCTTCCAGATGCAATGTAATTAGAGGGAATGGCTGTGTAACCTGGCCTACTAACATGAGTGTGTGAGCTTCTCAGGCACTGGTGCACTCATAAGCAGAAAGGAGCTAATATCATCCAGAGGGTTGGGAAAATGTAACAGGTAAAGCAGATTTATTATCAGCACTCTGTTAAAGCACTCAGACTGTCGTAGCGAATTCACTCAGTCCTTAAAACCCCATCACGTTTTTGAAAGGACGCTCAGAGACGGATGGTTAGTCTGATGGAAAATGAACACGCGATCCTTAGCCATTGTAAAGAGTTTCCATGTACTTTAATTTAGGCCTTTTATCATTATTTTAAACATCTATAACACAAGAGCTTCCACAGTCTTCACTAAAGAAAGAGGAGCAGGAGAAAACTCATTAATCACCTACTATTGCTTTTTTGGGAGTGGGGGGCTTTAAAGCAGAGAAGCAATTAACTATCCGTCAAGATGCGATGACAGGTGTGCTGTGGCCTCTCCATGGTGATGCTGCCCCAGCTGGGGGACTGTTTTTTCTCTGTCAGTGAAGATGTCTGGACGCCATGAACAAGCGAAAAATCACTCTCAGAAACACTCTCAGAGCTTTCACAGCTTGGTGACCCTTGGAAGGTCGTAAAGTCTGTGTGTGTGTGTGTGTGTGAGAGAGAGAGAGAGAGAGAGAGAGAGAGAGAGAATGAGAGAGAGAGAGAGAGAGAGAGTGAGAGAGAGAAAGAGAGAATGAGAGAGAGAAAGAGAGAGAGAGAGAGAGAGAGAGAGAAAGAGAGAATGAGAGAGAGAAAGAGTGAGAGAGAGAGAGAGAGAATGAGAGAGAGAGAGAGAGAGTGAGAGAGAGAGAGAAAGAGAGAATGAGAGAGAGAAAGAGTGAGAGAGAGAGAGAGAGAGAGAGAGAGAGAGAGAGGGTTGTTCTCATGGGCATGGCCTCTCTTTAGACTGTTCTTTTTATAACCACATAAACATGGTGCAGGAAGTCTTTAAGTGTCTGGGGTGAAGTGAGAGTTTGCTTGACGAAAATAGCCCAACACAATAAAAGACACACCCCCCCCATTATTGATTTACTGTATGTGTCCTCATGAAGGAAAATTATACTAAGTAATTACACTGTACCATATGAGATATATATATAAATCACACCCAACATCCTCTCAACCCCTGTGACCATACAAGAGAACTCTAATTCTACAGTTACACACTGTATTTCATCTGTTGCTCTGCATACTTTGTTTGCCCCCATTCATCGCATTCTCCAATGGTCAAGACCCCAACAGACCCACCAGAGCTGGTATGATTTGGGTGGTGGATCATGGTGGTGGACTAAGAACACAGTACACACAGTAGATCATACACGCTAGTCCTGTGAAAGTCCTTGCCATTGAAGAAGAGGGTTAAAGAGGGCAAACAGAGTATGCAACAGGCTCAGTCTTTGCAGCGAAGAGGTGTCATGGCTCACGACTTGGTGCCAAACTTTGAGAGAGAATGTAAGAACAAAAAAAGATTTGAGGTCTTTCACCATCTATTTACACAATACTGTGAAAAATTCATAAATCTGGAGAAACCTCTGTTGGTTTAGAGCAAGGCTGGACAACACTACTGAATGTGCATGGCCTTCTAGCCCTCAGACAGCACTGCAAGGGAAACTGTCATGCTGCTGTGATAAAAATTAGCCGCTAATCTCAGAAGTATTTCAGAAAACTATTGCACTATTACAATGAGAAACCATACGTCCGAGTTCTCTGTCTGAAACCCAGAGGAAATGGGTGACTCTCCTCCTGTTGCAGCCAAAAGAGAGAGCTGTGTATTTTGGCTGCTTGGTTCTGAAGGGTCTGGAGATTGGTTTGTCACACTGTGTGCACATGTGAGAGTTGTGGAAGAGACCTGACGATGAGAAACGAATTGACATCTTGGTCTTTGGTTTCCTGGAGTAAGCGGCAGAACTGCGACACACTCAGTGATGCTCCTGTATCATTTTCTCACCTCTCTTATCACTGTCTCACTTACCTACACTTCCTGCTTCTCTTATTTTCCCTCACACCTTTTTTTAATTCTGTGTTTTTTTCTAAATTCAGTCAGAAGAGTGAGTCTTCACATTTCTCTTTGCTTCTTTTCTGTTCATTTTCTTTCTTTCTTTCTTGGTGTTTTGGTGCTCTTTTCTGAATTTTCTTTCTCTGATGTTTCAGTAGTTATCTAGTAATTTTCCAGTTCCACCTTAAATGGTAAAGCAATTACATTCTAGCACCTGAGGCTACAGAAACATTTAAAGTGGAATTGGAACTCAGCTTGATGTCAAAGAAGAGAAGTGGGTGATAATCTATGGTTGTGGGACAAATCTGAAATCATTGTATGCCCTAATTTTAACTAGAGTCCAGCAACGCTCCTCTGCTATCACTGCAGACTGGCAGAGCAGCTACCGAGCACCACTAGTCCCTGGAAACGAAGTGTTGCTCTTTTTTATTTGTGTTCTGGTGATATATCAGGCCTTTGAGGTGCTTTTCTTTAAACCACTACACCTATAAGTGGTAGGGTTAAAAATAAGAAATGGGATTCAATCTAAGTCTCATCTCTGTATTTTTATTTGTTTTCTCTTGTTGTTCTCTCCGTCAGTAAATCTGAAGAGGGAGGTGAGTCATCAACGTCCATCCCAAATTTAAGGAGGTACTGCTGTCGACACAGGGCTGTGTTTGGGTGCCTGTGGTCTAGAGAGCTACTTTTCAGCCTTCCATGCATTCATGCTCTGAGAGCTCACTTGTTTTTATTGAGAAAGCTGACACCTTGACCCTACAGCTCTCAAGGTGATTTACTGAGGTGAGATCAATAAGTCAATACTGTGAGGATATACCTTTAAAACACAGGTCAATAAGACATTTTTAAATAAGCAAGGGGCCTGGGTTCGATCTCAACTTTAGGTCACTGTCTGAGGAAGGTGGTGTTCTCCCAGTGTTTGTGTGGGTTTCCTCCTGGTAATTCGGTTTTCTCTCCTAATACAAACACATACGTTAATGGGGGAAGTCCACGGGTGTGAGTGTGTGAGTGACTGGGTGAGTGTGTGTAACTGTCCACAGGTGTGTGTGAGTGACTGGGTGAGTGTGTGAAACTGTCCACAGGTGTGTGTTAGTGTGTGAGTGACTGGGTGAGTGTGTGAAACTGTCCACAGGTGTGTGTTAGTGTGTGAGTGACTGGGTGAGTGTGTGAAACTGTCCACAGGTGTGTGCGTGTTAGTGACTAGGTGAGTGTGAAATTGTCCACAGATGTGTGTGTGTGTGTGTTAGTGACTGGGTGAGAGTGAAATTGTCCACAGGTGTGAGTGTGTGAGTGACTGGGCCAGTGTGTGAAACTGTCCACGGGTGTGTGTGAGTGTGTGAGTGACTGGGTGAGTGTGTGAAACTGTCCACGGGTGTGTGTGAGTGTGTGAGTGACTGGACAAGTGTGTGAAACTGTCCACAGGTGTGTGTTAGTGTGTGAGCGACTGGGTGAGTGTGTGAAACTGTCCACGGGTGTGTGTGAGTGTGTGAGTGACTGGACGAGTGTGTGAAACTGTCCACAGGTGTGTGTTAGTGTGTGAGCGACTGGGTGAGTGTGTGAAACTGTCCACAGGTGTGTGTTAGTGTGTGAGTGACTGGGTGAGTGTGTGAAACTGTTCACATGTGTGAGTGTGTGAGTGACTGGGTGAGTGTGTGAAACTGATGTACTGGGCCCTGTCCAGTTTGTGTTCCTGTCTTGTACCAATGATTATGATGAAGTGGTAACAGAACATGAAAGAAAGAAAGAAAGAAAGAAAGAAAGAAAGAAAGAAAGAAAGAATGAATGAATGAATGAATGAGTATGGTACAGTTTTATATATTATGTTGGAAATTGTAAACACAGTTTTTACACTGATGGATGTTGCTTTTTAACACCCACATTTAGGTGGTTAACACCTTTTCATTAACCTGTCATTTGTGTGTGTGTTTGTGTGTGTGTGTGTGTGTGTGTGTGTGTGAGTACGTGACCTACACACACTCCCAGTGTGGGAGCTCTCAGTGCAATCTTAGGCAGCCATAAGTAAAAGCGCCTGAAAGACTCTCATTCATTCCCAGATTGCGCTGCGTAGCCTCGGGTTGCCTGGGCAACATGAAATTAGGGAAAGGCAAATCAGTCTCTGGTGTGATTCCTCTGGAAGAGCTGCTCCTCTGGGAATAACACACACACACTTTCCCTGATGGGCTGCACGTTCAGATGACCTGATCTCATACCACACACATGCATAAAATCACTGCTCTCTTTCCATTGCAAATACTATGCATGTAATTTCTATCACGGCTCTGCCAAAAAAAAAGTGGGAATGAAGCCCTGCCTGTGCTTTCCTCACCTCCTGCAAATTGCTTAATTCAGTCTCCTCCCTTATTGCATGATTTAATGAAGCAGAGTGTGAAAAAGAACCCAGCTACCTACCACCCCCACCCTCCACTGTTCTAAGCCTAAGAGAAGATAATAAAGATAAGTGCACGCTGCTATTCAGCACAGAGGCCATTGTTAGTGTCTTTTCAATTATTTGCTGAGAGAAGTTCTGTCTCTAATCATCGAATCATCGCTTGGAATGTTATTCATAATGAAGGGATTGCAGAAGAAATAGTTAAAGACAATATTAAGCACATAGAAGAACAGTGGTAAGTATTCAGATGATGCTGTGGGCTGGAAATACACTAGTCATTTGTTGATTATATACACTATTGTTGTTACAGCTGTGGGAATCAGACAGATTCTACCATTTTCCACATTGGAACCCAGTTCTGGGTCTTAAAAAACATCTGTGAACTCTTTGCTCAAAATACCACAAGGATCAAACACCTTCAACAGTGTTTTCCTCCTGTCAAACCGGCCCTGTTCAGAACAGCTGGTTTGAGCACCTGTTCTTTGAAGTGATATTAAGCCGCTCGCTGTTGACGCTGACCTGAGAGCACAGCGGTGAGGAGCAAGGTGCAGAAGCATTGGTTTTTAGCCATTTCCGCTCAGTTCTCTTTTTTCCCCGTTCTCATTTTCTCTGTTTTCACTCTGTGCTCTTATTTTTGTGTCTTGTTGTGTCTGTTTTGCTTCATTTGCTCCACCCGTATAGTGCTCTCAAATAAATGCAGGCCCAGTGCTGTGATTGGAGAGATGCAGATGGGGGGTAGGGCTATTCTAATTGGGAGTATAAACTCCCCCAGCACTAGGAGCAGTACAGCTGTGTTTCTTGGAGTGGTGGTGAACTACCTAAATAACTTTGTGAAGTTGTGGAGTGATCCTCCTACCTCTGCGCATGCTCTTATGGCTGTTTACCATCAAGCCCTCACAGCAAGGTGTTTAATGTGTCATTTAAAACGTTTCCGGAAGACTACAGGCAGATCATGTTGAATATAGAGCACCAACAGGATGTGTGGATGACAAAAGAAGACTAGGCCCACGCTGTGGCATCTCTTTTCATGCCATCGCACTTTTACCACAATGAGAGCCAATCTGACCTTTGCTCAAAGTCTTGTTTAAAATGGGTTCCCTGACCACTGCTTCCCTCAAACTGTATCAGCTAGTTCTTCTGCTCATGAAAACAGCTCCACACCATAGAAGGAAGTTTATCTATATGGCGGGAAGCTGCCTTATACAAGATTATTTGTGTTGTTCCGTCTTAAACTCCATGACCCCCTGGAACAACTTCGGAAGGAAATGTCAATTACAATTGTCCTGGTATAAAAATAATGCTTTGTAGACTTCATGAAGTGAGATTCTCTTATTAGACCCTCATTCTGTTTCTGAACTCTGACCCATTTTATCAGCTCCACTGACCATACAGGTGCACTTTGTAGTTCTACAATTACAGACAGGATGGTAGTCCATCTGTTGCTCTGCATACTACAAGTGGATCAGATGCAGCAGTGTTGCTGGAGTTTTAGACACTAAAATGTCACCGCTGGACTGGACCACCAGCTAAAAATATCCAGCCGACAGCGTTCTGTGTCACTGATGAAGGACTAGAGGACGACCGACACACACTGTGCAGTGACTGATGAGCTACTGTCTTAAGGTGTCTACAAGGTGGACCAACGAGAGAGGAGTGTCTCACAGAGTGGACAGTGCGTGGCCACAGTATTTCATTTATTTAATGTATCTATCTATCCATTTATTTATTTTATTATTAGTAGTAGTAGTATTATTCATTCATTATCTGTAACCCTTATCCAGTTCAGGGTCGCAGTGGGTCCAGAGCCTACCTGGAATCATTGGGCACAAGGCGAGAATACAACCTGGAGAGTGCGCCGGTCCTTCTCAGGGCAACACAGACACACCTACGGATACTTTTGAGTCACCATTCCACCTACCAATGTGTGTTTTTGGACTGTGGGAGGAAACCGGAGCACCCGGAGGAAACCAACGCGGACACAGGGAGAACACACCAACTCCTCACAGACAGTCACCCGGAGCAGGAATCTAACCCACAACCTCCAGGTCCCTGGAGCTCTGTGACACTACCTGCTGCGCCACCGTGCCGCCCAGTTATTTTAATTATTTCATTAACTAAATAATTATTTAATTGTTTTTGCTGCTCAGCAAAAATATATACTTTCTCCAACCAGCACCCTGTGAGCATTTCTCTGATAATGGAAAATGCCGGCAAGAAACTCCAAACCTGACTTTGCCGTTCAGAGTTGCCACTCATGCAGAGCGCTGGGCCGACAGAGAAATGCCAGCTGCAGAATGTCTGCTACGTTTTACAGTAAATGCATTAATTGAGTTTCTCTTCACTCTGTGTAAAGTGTCTGGACACTGCTGTTAGTCTCAATGCTCTTTGGAAAATGCAACCTAAGGAACTATGAGTTAATTAATACATTATTTTGTGAAGTATGAAGAAGGTGAAGACAATAAAGTGGGCTTTACTCCCACTGTGTATAGCATCTTTGCTACTGTCTGGGCTTCTCTTTTAGCCCATGGACATGGCTCAGTATTTAAATCATTTTCCTCAGGTCACTCACTGTGAGGAGTATGGTGTGTTCTCCCTGTGTCTGTGTGGGATTCCTCCAGGTGCTCTGGTTTTCTCCCACAGTAAAAACGCACGTGTTGGCAGGTGGGTTGGAATCAGTTATACGCTAAATCATCAAACCAATCACAAATCAAGTTTAAAGTCTAAACCTTAAAGGCGCTGGGAAATGGGAAACAAACTAATGGCTCGGTGTTTCTCTCTGTGCGCTGCTGGCTGAGAAATGGCTTCTGGGGGCATTTAGACACTACAGGATATTGCTCTATTTTTGCCCCATAGGTGGGTAACATTGACTTAATTTACATGAAAGTAAACACAGACTGAATGTTCTGAAAATATGAACAGCTTGAGTTACAAATGCCTTTCTGTGGTAATTCAAACGGTGAATAAAAACTAACAAACCAGCTACAGTCAGCTTTTAACTCAAATATGCCGTTCCACCTTAAAAGATGACGAGCTACTGAATGAAAACATACACATGTGGGAGTTTGTTATTCTGTGAGAACAGTAGTTCTCAAAATCATCAAAATTATTAATTCATTCATTCATTCATTATCTGTATCCCTTATCCAGTTCAGGGTCACGGGGGTCCAGAGCCTACCTGGAATCATTGGGTGCAAGGCGGGAATACACCCTGGAGGGGGCGCCAATCCCTCACAGGGCAACACAGACACACACTCACACAACCGGAGGAGAACCCCACACCCTGAGGAAACCCACGGAGAACACATCACACTCCTCACTGTCTACAAAATGAATTACATGTGATTTTCAAACATGAAAATATTACATGCAATTTTACAATTAATTAAAAAATCTAAAAGATGATAAAATAAAAATTTGAAAAGTATAATTAAATTGTATGTATATACTTTTTTTTTTGTTGGTTTTTCAGTTTCTTGATTGTTGCCAGCACCAGCTGCTCACCACAGGAAGCTGCTTTGCATACGCTGGGCTGCCCTTAGTGTACTGCACTCTATGATTTTCGCCGCCGAGGAGAATCCATCTGAGAGCTTGATTGGGTAGAGGGGCCGCCTCTGGGGTGTTTGAGATCTGGAGCTGGATCTGGGTCCCAGGCCACCACTGTTGCACTATTTATAATGATGGCCGCCCTGCCAGACCTGAATGGGCTGGATAACGTCAGCAGATTGTCACGGCACAAAGCACAGGAAAAACACAAAACGGCTCACCGGGGACTTGCTGAATGGCTTCTTATGGCCTGGATTACCCAATCTGCTGAAGAGCTACCAGTCACTGAGGCGGCAAAACTACTGTGCATTTCATTACACGCGCTGCCCCTAAGGCCTGGTACATCCAGCCTTTCAGAGTCATTTCTAATAAACATGAGCATGGCTATTTTGTGTTTATCGTGTGCTGTTTTTCATGTTCTTTTGTAGCATCAAGTTCTACTCATGGTGATCACATACATCCAGCCATCAATCAACATTTATATGACAGACTTAAAAAGTGTCTGGTGAAATTACATCAAAATAATAAGCACCTAGGAATTAGATGTAGTTTTTTTATCATGAAATATTACACAATTCCAAACATCCTAATATTAAATCATTAAATATCCATGGGATTTCTTTCTTTTTTTTTTTTTGTAGGGTTTTAATAGGCTGTTTGTGTAATATTTCATAGAAAAAAAATACTACATCTAATTCCTAATTGTTTATTATTTTGACTTGATGTAAAAGATGTAATTTCACCAGACACTTTTTAAGTCTGTCATTGAAATGTTGATTGATGGATGTAAAAAAAAAAAACTCCACAAAAATCCAAGACATTCCTAAACTCCTGTCAGTCAGTGTGGGCCTCCGGTCTTGAACAGTGCTACTGTATACGAATAAATAACATTTAAATAACATTTAAAAGTACTCCGGAATGATTTGCATGAAGCCCAGAGGACTGCTCCCTAGAAACGGCCCTCTGTCATGGTAATATTGATATGTCTGCTTATAACTGGGGAGGGCTCCTCCTGTGAAGAGGGCTGTAGCAGAGATTATGCTTCTCTTATCATTATCATTTTAATGAGTCTTTTGTTCTGGGGGTAGCAGGGTGTGACACTTGCCTTGCTGCTGTAACAGGCCTAGAGTTCTAACGCTGGAGGACTTCCAGCCCCTAGTGTAATAACCAGAGATTCAGAAGCTTATCTTACATCATGCCACCGTGAAGCTACAAACTCACAGACAGGACAGAAAAGAGTCAAATCCCCACACAGCTTTAACTGAGTGAATAAAGTGACTACACTTATTACATACGTGAAAGAGACATGCATGCTTTTGTTGCCAAATCAAATGCTACATGCACCATTCGATCATACCAGCTGGAAATGTGAAGGGAAATAAGGAGCTGTTGTTTGCAAAGTCTTAGCAGAGCAGAATTTTAAAATGAGCAACACGTCACTTAAAGCCTAGAGTTTCAAATTAAACTGATTGTGAACAAAGTGATTGTTTATGAAGAGTGTGGTGTGTTCTCCCTGTGTCCATGTGGGTTTCCTCCGGGTGCCCAGGTTTCCTCCCATGGTCCAAAAACACACATTGGTAGGTGTTGACTACTCGCGGTCAACAATGCTAATTTCTGCTCACTCCCCGAGCTAGCATAACACACTGTGTTTCTGTGAGTAGTTTGGGACTCAAAATAATTTGAATGTCTAAAATTATGGAAATAAAGGTAGATAAAGGTAGGATCATAGTCAAACATTTATGTCTGCAGATAAAAATGAGTCAATTTTTTTTATTCATGTATTATATAATGTTTATTTAATATGAAATTTTAAATAAATAATTTCTTATTATCTTATAATTACATCTAATTATGCCAAACTAGTTACTTATTCAAAATTAAACATTATTTTAAAATGTAGAGGGAAATTATTTCAAGATAGACCTACTACATCAATATTTCAAGCTAAAAGGTCATGGGTCATATCTCTCCCCCCCCCCTCTGGTTACAATGTGCCTCTACACAAACCAAAACACAGACAATCAAACACTAATAAACTCTCATTAAGTTCAATCTTCACGCATCGATTAAAATCTAAAATCTATAACTAGTCCCCTCAGAGTTATATATTTAAATGTTATTTCTAAGAAAACACATCCCCAATTCCATAAAAGTATTTTAGATATAACTCTCCATGTCTTCATTCTGTTCACACTCCACACATATGTCTCCAACCACCCCTCCACTGCACAGCCTCATTAACTGACAGGATTGGTTCCTTAGGTTTGTGACATCAGAAACCCCCTTCTTCGGAACTCATGTTTTTGAGAGTGTCTGTTTTAAAGCAGAAATGTTCAGCCAGGGCACTGACTGCTTAATACACTAAAGATATAATGATATATTATTTTCATATATAAACAACACTGTATACACATTCTAACATCCTTTAACACTGGATTTATGCTGAAGGGTGTCTTTAAAAAAAGTCGCGCTGCCTTTTCCACGTCCATGTAACTGTGGCCACGCCCACCGCGCGATATGATTGGTCGAGGCCCAGCCCACGCAGCTTCTGGTTGGCCGGCGGTGCTCCATTGAGTCGCCTCCACCTTTTCACTTTGTCAGCTCCGCTGCGCTTCCACTGAATCGGCGGCTGGACGGAGAGCTGCACGCTGCCGCGGAGCGATACTCGACTTCCACACAAACGCAGGAGGACAACGGAACTGCCGTGGCTCGCTGGAGGGCTGTGTGACGGGATCTCGGCTGAAGTGGACGGAGGAAGGGAAAAGCTGAGCGGAGAGAGAGAGAGAAGGAAGAAGGAAAGAAAGCGAGAAAGAAAGGGAGGGAAAGAGACACCAGCACTTCATTCTCATGCACTGACTCCTCAACTTGCCCCTTTCTCTCCTCAACAACACCGCTCGGCTCGGGCAATGATCACACTCCGGGACGACCCACCCTCCTATTCATGAGCTTCACACACATATCTGCAGTCGCTTTGCGTTGGTAAAACACACGAGCCGGGGACTTTCGGGTTTGAACAAAAGGAATATCATGCCGGACCAGATCACGGTGGCGGAGTTCGTGGCCGAGACGAACGAGGACTATAAATCTCCCACTGCCTCCAACTTCACCACCAGAATGGCGCATTGTAGGAACACCGTGGCCGCTCTGGAGGAGGTAGGATACAGCTTAACACTCCCCAGGCTCAGTGCGGTCAAGCCGGTCACTCCTCTTTTGTGCATGGTGTTTATTATCCTCTGTGTTCTCTCTTGGGGTCTTCAGGCTTCTTTATGGCTTGTTCCTGGGGCTCTGAGTGGTATTCCACAAAGAAGTATTTCGCAGTTAGTGGGATAACCTGAGCCTTAAGGTGAACGAGGAATGTCCCTCAGCATCTTTCATATTGGACAAGAATGATGGGCTAAACTGAGAGATCCTGCTTTGTGGAATATTCAGCTGATAGAGTGCATTGTGATTCTGCCCCCAATGGCACTTTTCTGCATGCAAGGGTAATATCCTACTTCTGGAATTGAACAGCAAAAGAAATGCAGGGGTTAAATAAAGCACTCATGTTTGTGGTGAAATATCGTTCACAGGTAGATGTGAAAATAAAAAGAAAAACAACAACTTTATTATATTCATAAGCTGAATTCCAGAACAGCCAATAACAGACCTCTCAACATTTTGGACGTAGCTTTGATGCATGCGCAAGTCAGAAGTTTTTCCAGCAAAAATGTGTTATTGAGACTTAAGCCACTTCTGTGTGCGTCATTTGAAGAGAAGAAACTACTACACATTCATGTTGGCAGTCAACTCTTTTAAAATGGGGGGTGAATTATAGTTTTCAAAACTGTTTAAACATGCATCATGTGATTTTCTTACATATTTTAACTAGCAAAAAATGTTGTAAAATATGACGATGAGGATTAGAAGTAGTTATTTTAGCAAACGCCTCAGCACACGTCTGTTCGATGCTTGAGAAACGCGATTTGAAATGCTCCCACTCCGAACTGGATTGGCTGGCCTTGTTGTTGTAGTTCCCCAGCTTGGCCACTGGAGGTTGCCTTGAGTAATGCACTACAGCACCGGTCAGGATTCGGGATGCGCAGCCTCTGGTGGCTAGTTAAATTAACTACAGTATCACAGACCGGGGCTTCCGTCAAACTCTGGGAGGACTTGAGTCGTGAGTTGATCCAGGGTCCATTTGTATGTTTTGCCTGCTGTTCAGTGGGCCAAAGGCATCAAGTTTTTTTCCTGTCCAACTTCAGTCCTCACCTCTGGTCACTGTGTTCTCCCTGTTTCTGCATGGGTGTCCTCTCAAAGTTCAGTAACACATGTTGGTAAGGTGATTGGCCAGGTATAAGAGGCCATAGTTAGGGGTGTGTGGGTGACTGGGTGAGTATGTGGTGCCCTGTGATGGACTGGTGTGCTCCTACCTAGCACCCAGTCATTCCAGGCCCACAGTGACCCCAAAAATCATGCAGTTGTTATAGAAAATGAGTGAATGAATGAATAGTAGCCTGTGATATTTAGCATTTATTAGCTGCACTCTAAACTATACCAACTGCTTAAAATGCCTGCAAAACAAAGCATAACCATCAACCTCTCCACTAAGACCACGGTTGCCGCATATTCACCCAAAACCATGGGCCAGGGTCCAAGCCTTTAAACCTTCTTGTGCAGCATTGTACCTTGTTTTAATTTTGTCATAAGTTGAAGAACACTGGGCCAGTCAGCGGGTGTTAATTAAAACGTCCATTATGACCTGCTTAGTGTGAATAGCCCCTCCTTAGTGTTTAGGACATTTTACACTTAATCAAGTATGTCTTACAGCGGCTACAGTGATGCTGATGAGCGAAGCCTCGCCCTGGTATGGGGTAAAAATAGAGCTTCTCATGCCAGTCGGCGGCGCTATTATAAGCCTCTCACTGCATCTTGCTGTGCCTTTCGCTGTGACTTCCCGAGGGACCTCCATCCTTCACAGCTCCGGGTTCTTCTCTTACTATCCAAGTCTCTGATGGAGACAACGAGGGACAAGGTTGATGGCTTGTTTTGAACCTGCAGTGAATTAAATGGAGGCCTACTGTTCTACAGGCACTTTATATGTCAGATGTTGTCATGATGCTTTATGGTTCTGGGTGAACTGCTGGCCCCTGCCGTCTTGTGTAGGCGATGTTAGTATCAGCAGCACAGACAGTGATGCTATCTTGCTTACCGTCATGTAATTGACACTTTTACTTGTGCCCTTGGCTGTGTTTGCTTTTGGTTTTGGCTGAGGATAAGTACACTGGGAGCTAGTTTCCCAGACTTATTAAATATATGCCTAGATTTGTTATTTTCACAGGTGCATATGTTTGCCATTGGTGTGTGGTCAAAAACTAAATTTAGGCCTAGTTCTTGTTCACCAAACCATCCAGAAAGGTCTGAAATTAGACACCTGCTCTTCTGAAGTCGAGGGTTGTAACAGGGAACCTGTGTTCTGCAGTTTTGGGAAGGCTTTACACTAGATATAGAAACATGGATTGTGAGAATTCAGTTGCTTCCAGCCACAAGAGCGTTAGTATGTACTGATGGTGGATGGTGTGTTCTGAATCATAAAACCCATTCCTGTTCATCTCATGGGTATTGCATGGTCCTTTGTAAATCCTGAGAATGCATTTACAGTTACACTGCCACACACCCCAGTGCTGAAGGGCTTTATACCCCTCTAGCCATCATTTGGCAATGGGTGTGATGACTTTGGGCCCATATGTTTGTCCAAAATGCGTCCATTTTTATGTAGCCCAGTTCATAAGTTAGAGAGGTTTCTGCACACATTGACATATACCTTATATCTGGCTGCCTTTTCTGTAGCACCACATACATAGCACCTTAAGCATTTTGTTATACAGAACCACCAAAGTAGCTCATAACACAGCCCCTAAGTTTGGAAAGCTACAGTAATGTCATAAGAGACCTAACAATATAAGAAATTGTTTGCAGTATGCCATGACTGTGCTTTCCATTGAGGCCCTCAGGAAGTCCGGCTTGGAGCTGAGCGATTGTTGTTGCTTTTCCTCCTCTCGCGTGCTGTTTTTGCACTGTGGTCATGGTCGTGATAGGGCATAAACTCAGGCTGCCGCAAAGCCTACACATGTTGAGTTTTACAGAAGCCCTACTTTTTCAGGTCTTTCAAAGTCTCCCTGTGTCCTCCGTCTCACTTTTGCAGTCCCACGGTGCACAGGAGCTTCTGTGGTGTGGGTGAGTGTAGCATCTGTTGGCCCACATATTTTGTGTTCCTCCGAGGACATGGGAAATGCTTCCACATATTGTGTAACAGAGCATGCCTGGAGTACTAAGTGACATGTTAGGCTGCCCTCAGCTAGTCATTTCAGTGTTCCAGTTTCTCTTTCTTTTGACCAAAGTATAATATTTGTTTCCAGAATTTGAGAAGTATAAATAGACACATTAAAATGTGCCACATTAAGAAAATAGCATTAAAACATGAATGCAATGTTTGTTTTAAATTATTTGTTATAAATACTACACCATACTTCATCCACTTAATCAGCATAGTCAGTGTTCTTGGACTTTTGATGTTGCTGCTATTCGAACCTGTGACAAATGCTCTACTTGGGACTCCTGTCATAAAGGGATGGGCATTTCAGTCAAATTTGATATTCTCTTTGTCACAGCTGCATGTGAATAATTATTGGTATGTGACACCTCTTCAACTCTGTGTTTCTATTCAATAGAATGTTTGTCAATGAGTTCCATATCATGGAAAGTGTTCAAAAGGGGTCCTGTCACAGCAAACACCCAGATTGCTCTGGGTCGAGGCTAGAATGTAGCCAGATGAGGGGAAAAAAGCCCTGCCACAGAAAACACTCTATCTGATAGCTCTGGGTTGAGGGGAGAATGTAGCCAGATGAGAAAGAGCTTGTTGCTGAAAATACTCCCATATACCCGGAGCTAAGACAAAAATGTAGCAAGTTGAAAGATGATTAGACAAAAACACATGCCCTCCGATGAGACTAAAGAGTCTAGACATGTTTTTATTTTGAGCTCAATGATGACTTAGCAGAAGTTATGAGAAGGAATAAAGTATGGTTGTAAATTACTCCTAATTTTCTTCTCTAGGGATAGCTGCCGATCAGTCACTGGCCAGCCAATAACTGGTTAGCGACACTTACCACTGACCCACCAACAGCTGGTGAGTCGTAGCTGGTGGACAGTCAGAGGCCACTGTTGCTTGTCTAGTTGCCACTATAAGTTAGTGGCAGATGCTTCTGGGCCACCTCCAGCAGGGCACATACTTGCAGTTGGTCAGAAACATTGGCACTGAATGACTGGCAGCTTCCACTATTTAAATAGCAGCTGCCATCGGCTGCTACTGCTTGCAGCCAGATGCTAAATAGAAATTAATTCATTTCATATTGTGACAATTATTATAACAGTATATCGGTTGTGGTGCTGATCAGTTCGGCTGCCATTGATCACTGGCAGCTGCCACTGGCTGGTACAGATAGTGTAAAAGGCTAAAATAATACAGAAGGGAACTGATGCAGATGATTGCATCCACAGATAACAATATAATTGTCTTAATGCTGTTAGTAAAAGATGGTCTCTCAAAGGACATAGTTACCACTTTCTCTCTCTCCTCAATTGTTAGAGCTAAAAGGTATTTACATGTTTAATGTCTTTTTTTTAAAGCAATTACACTGAATGACAAGTTAATAAAGGTCGACTGTTATAAAACACGTCCTGGAAACACCATTAAAATCAGCTGTAAAATTAATGTCAGAATTGGAGCGTTGATTTTATAAAGCTTTCTTCTCAGTGGATATGAAGTAATAAACTTCAGTGTAACTGTAGTTAAATAGATTCTAGGAATGACTCAAGGCTCATTTTCCTGAGCTCTGATCTGATGCCAAACTGGTGTTAACACACTTGTGGGCTTGCGGTTGCTGGTTCCATCCCCTGAGCTCAATGGCTGAAGTGCCCTAAGCAAGACACCTAAACACCAACTGCTCCCCCAGGCCCAGAGGGGGCTGCCTGACACTGAGAGTTGAATATGGATTTTCAGAGATAATATAAGGCATACTAGCAGCATCTAAAAATGATTTTCACTGTTAGGCATGGAAAACAGGCTTCTTTAATGAAGGAGTCACTGTAAAACTGTTGCATGTAAAATATACAACTACGGTTCCAAAAATGTTGGGATACGGTAAAATATACATAACTGTAAATACAAAATAATGCAGTGATTTTCAAATCGTGCAGTCGAACATAGAACACATATCAGATGTCAAACGTGAGACATATTTTTCATATTAATTAATTTAAAACTCAATAGCAGCAGCACAACTCAAAAAAAGTTGGGACATGAGCAACAAAGGCTGGAAAAGTAAGTGGTACTAATAAAAAAACAATGAGCTTGAGGAACAGCTAAGTCACTTGACTGGGTATAAAAAGAGCATTTTAGAGAGACAGAGTATCTCAGAACCAAAGATGCAAAGAGGTTCCACAATCTGTGAAAAATTGTATCCATTACATGGACTGTGTTATCTGACAGGATACTGCCCTCATGCCTCTGAACTGGGCTGTCCGTTCTATGTGGTTATTGGATGTTCTTTAGTCGTCCTTGCCTTGAAGCAAGGTGAATTAAGGTTAAGTGGCCTCCAGATCAATAAGCATCCCTATTGGATGTGATTTATAAAGCGTCTCTCCCCCACGGTGCAGCCCGAGAAAGGCAATGTTAAGTTAGTGGCACCTCTTTCCAGAGATTGTTGCTTCATTTTATTGTGTTTAATCTGAGATGGCAGGTGCCCAATATAGCAGTGCTTTTGTTTATGTATTATTTATCAGTCATAGGTCTATTTGTGTGCCGAGGCTTGTGCTGATTACCGCCTACAAGCTGTTATGGTCTCACACAGCTTTTGTGGTTAATGTCCAGGCCAGGTCTCTTGTTAGTATCTGAGTTAACGTTGTTGGCTACATTGTGGGTTCACTTCTGTGGGCTGTAGCATGTTAGATTTTTTTTAACTGTAGGTCCCATTCCTACAATGACTACCACAAGCCAGCGAGCTATGAGCTGAGTTGACTGCAAAAGGCAGTATCACATTAAGTGAAAACATGACAGAGTGTGTAGTCTCGACAGCCATTTATTGTGGTCAATGTATTGTCCTAGAAATGACATTATTGTCATTTTAAGACCATTTTATGCCTCTGACATAATGCTAATTGAATCTAATTATAATGCAATAACACACCTTTAAAGAGCAATTAAGTTTTTATCAAAACATATTGTTACAGAGTGTGTATTTGTACTAAAAATAGCACCCCCCCCCCCAAATAAGACTAACCCTCCCTCATCCTGGGACTGTGGGACACCATTAGAAACTGATTTCCATTTGGCGCCAGAATCTATCTAAAGCTTCAGGTACCCGACATGACGAGCTGATAATTAACAGACTGGACATCTCACACCACCGAAGACTGAAAAATGGCAGGCACACACTATAGGACCGGGGATAACACGTTACACAAACCCAAGATCCCGAACCAAAAACGTAATTCGTGTTCCATAGGAAACATCTCATAATGAGAAAGATGACATAATTTCACCTGCTGAGATAATTTTTGCCATTTGTTTTTCAATCTAAGGATGAGGCTTGGTGGAGGCTATTTACAACTGAATGGAGACTGGAGAATTGTGGCTGACCCGCCGTCCTAGAGCACAGAGGCTTCAAAATGGCATTTTTAGCTTCTGGAGGACTTACAGATGATGTTACAGTGTTGCATCACTTTTTTTCCTCCTTCGCCACTGTGCTGTTTTAATACTGCCCTCTCTGCTCCAGCAGGTGAAGTGAATAGTAAACCATTATCAAAACGCTTATGGCTTGAGAACAGTGTCCCATGAGCGACGCTAGGTGATGGTTGAAGTGAAGTACTGGGCAAAAGGGTTAGGCACCTCAGATTACTATTATTATTATTATTTGGCATTATTTATTGTTTCTCAATAAACGTGGTGCTTGTATAGAATTCTGTAAAATAAAAATAAGTACATAGTAAATGTGTTGGGAACTACATCGGCCATCTCCAGAATATTCTCCAGATGTTTTCCTTGATCGTATGGATTTGTTAAATCAACAGCACTCTTGATTTAAAATATGAAATGTTTATTAACCGGTAAAACATCACAACCCCAGATAATACTGGACATTCACAAAGAGAAAATCACATGTAATCGTATATGTGTTGTTTATTGAGTTTACATTTGTTTTGGATTTGGTGTGTAGCGATTTGGTGAGCATCATCCACCATCAGGAGGGTTTGGATTAGGGCTGGACAATAATCCAATATCAAAATATATCGCAATATCCAATGTTTCAATAACAATGATATGATGTTTAAACACATGTTCAATATTTCAATATACATTATTTACAGCATCTGTCACTGACTGACGTTCATTACAGGACGCTGGCCTCAGTTTTAAAGTTAGTTTAAAAATACTAATATTGACAAAGCCAAAAAGGTTATGTTGTTTGTTGTTGTTTATATCGATATCTGTATAACATCGTATTGACGGAAATTACAGTACGATGACAATAATCATACATTTATCACACTTTTAAACCAGAAACTGCTGTGTCCTTGGCTGCCTTTCAGCCCTAGACTTGGTTGTCCTTCACCACATGGCGTGGTCCGTGGCCCGTTCAGCTGGAAGCTGGAAGCCATAACCTAGGATGCTGCCGGCTCCCTGGTGTTGTTCCAGGCGGTGCTTGCAGGAACAGGCCGGTGGAGATGAAGGAACAGCTGCTCAGTGGAACAGGTGGGAGGGGAGGAAGGTATGGAATGGGGATTAAGAAAGCTGAGGCAATCCTGAGTTTAATGACATTAGCACCTGCGTCAATCAGCTGCCCGGTCGTAGCTTCGGGAGCCGAGGACGCTGGTGAACGTGGCCAGTTTTCAACATTTTAAGAAGATTATCAGTCCCGCTGCCTCAAACAGTTCTGTGTGCACCAACAGGGCTGTCCTGACCTCACTGTCACCCCGTCCACTGAGGTCCGCTTCAGGGCCTGACTGGGATGAAAGGTCTTATACCTCCCCTCAAACGGCAACAATAGGACTTCACAGTCTTTCCTGTGAGTGTTAAAGAAAGGCTTAAAGGCAGTGTTAGACGATTTTGGAAAAAAAAGATTGTTCTCACAGCTACTGCCCCTCACGTTTATGTTCATTCAGGAGAGAGAGAGAGAGAGAGAGAGAGAGAGAGAGAGAGAGAGAGAGAGAGAGAGAGAGAGAGAGAGAGAGAGAGAGAGAGAGAGAGAGAGAGAGAGAGAGAGAGAGAGAGAGAGAGAGAGAGAGAGAGAGAGAGAGAGAGAGAGAGAGAGAGAGAGAGAGAGAGAGAGAGAGAGAGAGAGATCTGAGGCATTGCAGACTGGGACATTGTTTCTTTCCCATTTACAGAGTCAGGACTGCATACAAGCACCAGGCCTTTTTCCAGCAAGTTCTTCCTCGGTTGGTTTGGTACGAGTTTGAGCTTAACATATTTAACTAACTGAGAATCATGATTGGGTGGCGCAGTCTGGATCTGGTTTGAGTGGGTTGAGGGAAGTTCTTGGCTTGTATTTTAGGAAAAGCCTCACAGCTCCAGCACCAAACTATTAAACATACAAGAGTGAGTGAGGAAGGAGTCTTTCCATTACTTTATTTTGTTTTAAAACATTAGTTGACGATTGCACTGAATATTTCTCTATGGGTCGCTAAGTTGTGAAACAGCTGCGCTGCTGTGAATCAGCTCACACGTTCACAGCTTGTGAGAGGGAGGGGGAAAGGTCATGATCCTGTCGTCATAGATTAGCTCCCATCATCTCCCCCAACTCCAGGCTATAGGATGTTGGCCGTTTGGTGGCATGGATAAGCCCACTGGAATCACTGGAGACACTGGAATCGTGGGCTGGAGGAAATCCCATTAATTGGGCGGAGAGTTGGGCATTGATCTGGGACAGGTCAGAAGTGCTACTGGCCTTTGTCTGTGTAGTGTTAATGGGGGGAGGTTAAGGGGTCTGTCACAGATTGTCAGGGACAAGTCCTTTTCAAGGCCATTGTGGCCTGTCAAGTGGTGCCTCTTCATTAATGAACTCCTCTCATTGATTTGTTGCTGTAGCCACAGAGGATGACAACTTTCCCAAAGGTGCCTGGTAATTGTGCTGTCACTTTGGCTTATAGAGGCGACTCGGTGAGTGTGAGGGAATGGCTTCTAATGTATGACTGAAGTTTGGAGCCAGCCCTGGTTTGGTGTGGGTCAGTGTGGGCTGACAGACCTGCATCACTCTTCATTAAACAGCCGTTACACTTTGATGTAGCCTTGTGGATAACAACCCTGCCTTCTGAGGCTTTTAATATTGTGTATCTGCCGATGCAGAGTCCCGGTCCGATACTTATATTTTCCTACATGGTGCTGTTACACAGTGCACACTTCAAGCACATTATAGTTACTAAACTCAGCCCAGTGTTTCTGCTCAACACTGAATGTCTCACATTAAGGAAGAAATTGCTAGCATCCAAGCTGCTGCTTTTTTTTTTTTTTTTTTTTTATAACAAAGGAACAAAAGGTGTCTTCACAAAGAGCTCATATAAATTCCACCTAATGCAGCATTGTATAGAACATTTTAAAAGAAGTAATATAATCCCAGTATCACTTTGAAGTGCTTGATTAGCTTAACATTCACAGCCACAATATATAAAAACCACAGTTCGACTTACTCCTGCTGTTACAGACTTTTATGAAAACTCTGCAGAGGGCTTTTAATTTGAAATGACGGATACAGGAAGAGGAGACTTGATGATGCCCGACAATGGGGGCCAGTAGAGGCAGATCACAACAACATTTACAAAGCGTGTTACATTTTAGAAACTCCGTTGTTGGAAGGAATATTCACATTGGTCACGACTGGCTCAAGGAGGAGGAGGAGGAGGAGGGAGTTTGAGCTTGCTGCCTAGAGGAAACAGAGGATCGGACTCAATGGAGCTCAGTAAAGCAGATACAGATCAGTAAAATAATGCTGTGATCGTCCCTGAAAGCAATCTTTGACATCAGATCGGGACATCCCTAATACTTATGCTGATTAATTTGCAGTGCATGCATACTAGTAGATTGAATATAGTGTTGTATGTATGATTACTTTAATAAATGTGATCAAATGTAATAGCACTATAATAAGATTTTGCACATAAAATCACAGCCAAGTAATTGCAATAATCAAGATTTGAAAGTAACTGCTTGTCTGGAGGCATCTACGATCCTTTGTACATAGAGAGGCCATACTAGATATACAATATTAATACTGCATCAGGTGAAATGTTACAGGAGATTGTACATCAGTTTTGAGTCATGTCAATAATCGAATTCATGGGATTCTCCGTTGCTGAGATTCCTCTGTGATTTGACCATTTCATTTGTATTTTCACCTGCCGTTTCCCTTTACTGCAGCTGTGTTGGTACAGGTGCTCTCCTTGACACAGCGGTGGAGGGTTGATGTCTTATAAACTAATAAATCAAGCGCTCACTCAGCACCTTTGGCTTCATCCCAGCCTTTGATTTTGTGATTTTTTTTATATGACTCTGCCACAGTAAAAACATAAAGCTGAAAAGCAGATGCTCTCCTCTGCCTGCTGCGGGAAAGAGAAACCCAGTAGACTGGCAAAACAAGCACAGATGTCACCTGCGTGTCCCCACTTTGGCAGACCCCCTGCTGCTTGGCAAGGGTTCTATTTTTAAGGACTTTTTTTAATGGCGCAGAAAGCCTGCAGATGCCCGGCGAGCGCAGAGCCCCTAGGCCCCACAGAAATCAGGCCGTTCAGCCGGTCCCGGCCTTAAACAGCAATCAGACTGCTGCCTGACTTCAAAGCCCTGCCATCTGAGCTCCAACAATACAGCGCTCCTCCCTGAGCTTTTCCAGCTGAGGGGAGTTTAAAAGAGAGCTTCAACCAAATTCAACCTCTTACTCAGCATCTTTTTCCATCATCCACAACACGACTGGTGGCTGAAAACGGTTTCTAGTCTGATGCAACTTGAAGTGAAGGTTTACTGGCCCTTCCCTTCTTCATTTCATCTCCAATCTCAAACACAAATTGAACATTTTTCTTCTCAGCAACAAACCAGTGACAAGAACAGCTTCACGAAACATCAAACACCAGGCTCTGCAACTCAGTGCAATCGAACATGTCCAGGTTTTTACTGAGTGCTTGTATTTTTCCCTAAGAACTCTGGTGGGGTGTACATATCAAAGCAGGGAACTGAACCCTGGTCTGCCATGTGGAGATCAGTGGTGTTACGCTACACCACCAGCAAGGCTTAGAAGTGATGGTTCCTACTGTTTTTAGCTATGTAGGTTTGTAAGTGTTAGATTTGTGACGGATAGCAGTGTGTCGTACAGTGTCCAAAAACACATAAGCCTCACAATGTCAGAGTGGATTCATATGAAAAGTCCTCATCTAAATAAACGTGGTAATCCCTGAACTGTTTACAGTGGTACTGATAGAAACCGAACATTAGAAGTGATTCGTTTCTTAAATATCTACTTGTGTACATGTAGAGCTGGACAGTAATTCAACATCAATATATATATATATATATATATATATATATATATATATATATATATATCGCAATATATAATATTTCAGTAATAACGATATGATTTTTAAACCCATTTTTAATATGTCAATATACATTATTTACAGCATCTGTCACTGCCTGATCTGGACGGTCATTAGAGGGCGATGCCATCAGGTTATTGCAGCCAATTTTAAAGCTAATTAAAAAATATTAATATTAACAAAGCCAAGAGGTTGAGGTTGTTTTTCTTGGTTGATTTTCTGTGGCTTTTTTTGTTCATATCGATATTAAGAAATTAAGAAATATATTGTGATATAAATTTTGGCCGCAACGTCCGGCTGTAAGTTTTAACAGATTTTTTTGTGTAACATATTAATTCAAAATTCAAACACTCTACTGCTCTTTTGTCGTTTTATGAAAACTAGTTTTCTATGCTGCAAAAGCATGGGATGGATTTGTTCTGTTCTTGGGGATAATTTTGTATCCATAAGTACATGTGATTGGTTTAGATGATTTAAAGATGGTAGCGTTTGTGAACCTAGCACATTAATAACACAAATTTAAAATAACAGTTTTTCTTAAATAATACTCTGCAGTAGTTACCATACAATGACAAAAGAGTGGGACAATGAATTTTAAAATACAGTTATACGTTACACAAACAAAAATGCTTTAAAATTAATAGTGCAGCTAATAATGCACACCACATTTCCAAACGAGTTGGGACACTTTGTGAAAATGCAGTAAAACTGTGAGATAAAATGTGAGATGGACCTAAGCTTCCATTACTGGTTTCTCAAATCCAGCCTAAAAAGTCCTGTCAGAGTAAAACTAACTAAGCAGCACACTCTTCTATATGGGATTTTCTTTTGAAAGTAGGGTTTTTTTTTGGAGTTCCCCTGCGCTACAGGAGGACACACCGACAACTGAGAACATACATTATAATAGTAATAATGTGGACTGTCTCTTCTTTTTACTGCAGATCCAGTCAAAACTAGAGGATGCCGGTCCTCAGGCAAAGCTCCAGTTTGTGGGGGGAGCTGAGGGCTGTTGTTTACATGTGTGATTCCTATCAGTCAGACACATTTGGTCTTCATTTCCTCATCGAGTGCCTTTTCATCAGCCCCCCGCTGTTTACAAACTTCACCCAGCAGTTGCTTTAAAGTCTGCTCCGGTCTCGAAATCTGCTGCCTGTTCCTTCGACCGTGCTTCTCCACCGACACGCAGCAGTTTCTAATTATGAGCAAGAGATGAGTCAATGACTCTGACTCCGCTTCTAATTTACTCAAGCCAACACACTGGTTTCAGGTGTTAAATATTGCAGCCGCTTTGACTTTGACTTGTTTGACCAGTTTTGCTGGTGTCGGGTTTGTCCTGGTGATGGTTTGGGGGCACACCCTGATCGTTGGCATGCTCTGGCTCTTCAGATGGTTGTATTCAAATAGAAGCAAAGAGAGATAAAGTGTGGTGTTTTGCCTTCAGGGTGAATCACTTCATTCTTCCCTGGAGACTGTTGGTGCGTGGTGCATTAACAATGCAATGCTTTTGAAGTAAATCTTTGAGTATTATTTAAAAATATAAATATTATATGGTTCCTTACTTGTATCGTTCCAAAGTGCATGTTCATTTCATATCCTCCTCAATGACTTCCTTATTACACCACCTTTTCTTCATTTGTTCAAATTCATGTAGCCCATATGTTGTCTTGCACGTACTTTGTTACCCCCCCTTTCACCTTGTTCTTCAGTAAACAGTGTCCACTCATTCTCCACTCTCTACTAATAACACCTAACTTGTTGGTCCACATTTTCCTCCATGGCTAGTCTCCTCACGGGCCTGGATCCCATTGGTTTTGGTGTCTACTGTGGTGTGGAGAACCTGACACATTTACACTTCCATCCTGAAGTGGTCTTGGGTGTATTCACACCTGTTATTTGGATGTGGATTATCTCTATCTGGATATAGTCCTGATAATCAACACACATTAAACAATCTGCTGTAAATAAGGTCATAGTATTTGGCCTGATGTTCCGACAGCCGTACTGGAGACTCTTTTGGCGAATCGGTCTTTGAAATGGCGCGTGTAGGATTCAGAATGGTCAGAGGTGGTTGACCTTGGTGTTGGGTTTCCTTTGTTGGAGGATGAAGTGTGTACCTTGCTGCATGAAAACCCACAGGGACATAAAAGAGGGGCTTCCTTTTGAAGTGGACATTGAAGGGCAAAAGGCCTTTCCTGATTACAAGTGCCTTTCTTCTGCCAAATTGGAGCAGGCCTTTGGTGTAAAACTGTGTTGGGTGATGGGAAAACACACAGGGGAGTCACCTTCCTCCGCTTTCTCTTCACAGGTTTAATTACCTCAGTTAAACTCAAGGCTGAGTGTCAATACAGGCACGAGCTGCTGGCCCACCGAGCACTTCCATATTAGCAGTTCCCGTAGTGGTTGTGCGTGTGTGTGTGCGCGTGTGCTGCACCATTTGCAGCTCAGACAATGAGGTCTTTGTTGAGATTAACCGTCAGTGAGCTTCACAGTCTACAACACAGTGAGATTCTGCTTTGGGGTTTTTTTCTCTCTGACAAAATTAGCAATATTGTGTGTGTGTGTGTGTGTGTGTGTGTGTGTGTCTTTGAATGTGTATTTTAGTACATTCTCAGGAGAAATTTGACCATTTAAAGATGTTTTTTACATCCACTTAAAATAAGTTTCCTTGTTTTAAAAACATATTTGTGTAACGTATAACTGTATTTCAAAATTCAAACATTCTCCAATTCTTTTGTCATATTATGGTAACTGGTGTGTAGTATTAAAAATGACAATTGTGATATTATTCAACAAAAAAGCAAGCTAAACATTAAATGGTTTGAAAATGGCGAGTGAGAAGAATTTATTGGATCACTGTCTACGATTGTGGGTAATTGCAGTTCTTTCTGGTTGTTTGCATTCCGAATCTAAGTGTCTTTAAGGTGGAACAGTGTGTTTAAGAGGAAAAAAACAACTGTTGTTTGTACATGGCTGAAGTGTAAGTTGTCTGTAAGTTTTTATTCACTGTTCGAATTCACACAGAAACTCATTTGTAACTCTGTTTAGTTTTGTAGCACTGTCTGTAATTCAGTTAGTTTCCACATTAATTGATCCAAAACAGCAAAAATAAGTCAATAGTACCCACATATGGAGCAGGAATAGAGCAATATCCTCATATTGCTTTGTGCTTTTCAACGTTTTGAGTTCTCTCAGTTGCCCAAAATTACTCCAGATGCCTCTGCCATATGAGAGAGAGAGAGAGAGCCTAGCCTAGCCTAGCCTAGCCTAGCCTTCCGGACAGAGCCAAATTGTCTTTTCACTAATTTACAGACACTGGGGCTTCGGAAACACATTAAACTGGTTTCCAGTGCAATCAGATGAGAGCCAAAACAGTAAAGAAACATGTTCTGAATTTTATAAAATGTGTTTTTTGATTACAATTGTGGACTACGCCTTTAAAAATTGTGATTTCAGTGGTAGTGATTGTAGATGTAGCATGTTAATACTTAATTTTTAGGTTATATTTTGTTGAATAAAATGACAATTTTCCTTTTTAATACCACACAACAGTTACCATAAAATGTTTTTTTTTTAATACACAAAAAAGCTTTAACATTTATTAGTAAAAACCAAACCTGTGTGTGTGTGTGTGTGAGAATGGAGAAGAGATGGGGGAAGGTGAGTGAGCAGAGCTTTAACACAGCACACTTGTTGTTATGGCGTAATTAGCAGCCATCCTCTGAGAGCCTGTGTTTGTTCACCTCTCATCAGCTGCTGCTTAGGTCAGTTCTGTGACACTGTGGGAGACTAGACCCTGCCGTTGTTCCACAATATAGCCTCATACACAACACACACACACATTCACCTTCTCTTCACAGCCTTAATAAACCGTGTTTTAGCTAATGGAGCGTATTATCATGCCCTGTGAAATCACTCAGCTGGGGCCTGTGGTCATGTTATTGTAATAACATCCCAATTTATGATCAGCTTGGCTCTTATCAGCAGACTTACTCACAGACTCTTATCAGAATCGGACACAAATAAACACCACCACTCCTTCTCTTTCCCAGCCTACATGACATTCTGTAACTAAACCAGTCATTTTTATTATTATCCTGGAGCCAGCTCCAGCTTATGTCATGTCTTGGGAATAAAAAAAAAAATAGGAATGGGTATGAGCTCAGAGGACAATAAATCCGCCTCTTCCTCCTTCAGAAAACCACTGGCTTTGTAAAGTGCCTGGTCTTTGTTTACACTCCATTAGTGCAGTCTTTTCTAGGCTGTAGTCTTTCAACCCTGCCCTACTCCTCTCGGTCAGCCCAAGCCCGAGTTCAGTCAACTACAGGAGGGGTGTGTGCTGCGATTGTACACTTCTAAATGAGTAGCAGCTTTCCTCATTTCTGGCTCACCTTCCTCTCACATCGCAAGGTGGTGTGCAGATGGACAGGGCGCCAGACTGTGCCATGTGGCCTTCGCTTCAGGGTGATTTCTTCTGGGGAACTACTACCGAAAATCAAAACGGCAGGTGTATTCCAAGGGGTAGTCCAATTATGAAGATTAATGACGTACGCTACATGAGCATGAGGTCAAGCAGTGGTGCTGAGTGGTTAGTTTTGGATCACACATCTGAATGGTGGAAAAATACATCCATAAAAGAATATAGAGAAAACAGTAAAATGGAAATTGGGAAAAAATAACATAGATTTCATAGGGCCTTAAATATGTAACGGTATCATTACAGCCGGGGGCGTTTCTACAGTTCTTGTTGTACTGGGGCACATACAGATTCTAGAGGAGCTTGGTGGTACACCCTCTGATTCAATATCTGTGCGTCTAGTTAAAATCCTATGTTTACACTAATGAACACTAAATCCTATTGTATCTAACTGCAGTCATTTTGTTTATGAAAAAAGCAGGGATTGTGTAAATCTCACTTCTGCATCCACATCCCTCTGACATACACATGAGGATCATGAGAATGTTTAATTTAACATGACTTTGTCTAGAACTGAATGATTCGTTATGACAGTGTTTAAAATTAACCTGCTCATGAGAAGTTTTGTTGGTTGGTGTTTTATGCTCTTACCATTGTTTTTAGTGGAGAGGGAATGTCAGATTGTTTGCGTTAGTGGTGTAATATGTATTGCTAGGTTACACAGTTAAAAGCTATTACCAAAACATATCCCTGTAGCGGCTATAGTGCTTGCACACAGAGGAAGTTGTACTCTGCATTTAATCCAATCCGTGCAAAGAAACACATAGTTACACACACAATGGTGAACACTAGGGGGCAGTAAGCACATGCCCCGGTCGGTGAGCCCGGAGAGCAGTTGCATGGCTGACTTCCTTTTAAATATTTGCGAATACCCAATAAACCCTGCAAAAACATGTAAACTGGCTCTGACTGAAAACTTTAAAGACTCAGGTGTTATAAAGACACTGGCATTATGGGAATTGTAGTGCTTGTAGTGAATTTGCGTGGTGTGTTGTGTAGTTCTGCTCATCCAGGATCAAACTGACTTTTTACCTCTGTGATTTTAGTGGGGCACTGAAACATTTTACTGGGGTATGTAACTAGTTTGTTGTCCGTATTGCACGGTATAATTTGGCTAAACCTATAAAACTGCAGTCACTGAACATTTACAGTGTGTTAGAGTGGTTAAGGCTTTCTGGCAAAGTAAATCCATAAGGCGACATTAGAGATGAGTGACACACACGGCTTTGTAGTTGCCACTAAACACCTGGAATTGACAGTAGCGCTTCTACTTATGGAAATCGTGGCATTTTAAGACACTCTTCCTTTTGACTGTGTGTGTGTGAGAGATAAAGGTAGAAAGAGCAGCGATCTGCGCCTGGAAGATAGACCCCTGCTGTCATCCCATCGGCCTGATGGAGGAGACAAGGTGGTGCCCAATAGCATTAGAAGGAGGGGGTTGTTCTTTGCAATCATGCTAATGGAGCACACACTCATGCTTCCCATTAAAGTAGAAGCCCTCCTCTCCTGCTCAATGTGAAGCATCTCACAAATGTCATGTCGCCGTTTGCCTTTTTGAAATTCATATTCTAACAGGCCATTTTCACACTTAAAGGATAAGACTAAAGCCTTTGTGAAGCAGCCAGTGGACTGAGACCGCGGTCAAGCGCTTCACTGCCCTGGGCATCACTGTGGACAGTGAGTTACATGGATAGACGGGAGCTACAATTCACATTCCTTGCAATTCCACCTTTATTTCAGCTGTAAATGTTATCCATGGACCTTAAATGGGACAAATCAAGGGGTCGGTTATGACCATTACATTTTGGCTGCTGAAGAACTGTCAATGTACTTATTGCAATTAACCTTTGTACTATTTCCATTGTGTGCAGCAATAAAATACAGGCCAAACGTGGACTAATTGCTAGGTAGCAGTTCTGTCGTTGGCCTCCTGAGTGGTGCAGCCATCTAGGCATTGGCCCTATTATTGGTGGTTGGATCCCAGATGATCAATCCCAGTAGGATGGACCTCTCTCACGCTTCAGTGTGATCCTAGGAAACGTAGACCTCACCTGGGCATTCGATCAATGCTGTGAATGACAGTGTCTGTGTCCCAGTTGTGTACAGTACATTAATACTATACAGTATATAGGTCTACTATGTACTACACAGTTTCTTGCTTACAGGATGTGATGAACTGTTGCTATGACACCAAGCTGCAGCCGCAAAGCTGTCAAATGCTGAAACTCAAATATCTCCCCCCACACTGCGTAGTGCACAGTGTAGGTCATAAATTAATGATGTCTGCACTAAAATACTGTATTACATGCCGGATAATAAAACTGTCTAACATTAAGTGCACTGTCTGAGTGTATTAGTATTAGTTTATAATCTGTGAAGTGCGCTATGTAGGAAGTAGAACACTCTACTCCCTTTCCATTTCCTGTTGGAATATGGGACATTAGTGTCCATCATTACTGTACTCAAAATGAATTGGTTTTGATCAGTCCTAATATCCTAATGCAGGCTTTTACACACTTGCAGTGGTGTCTGGTGTCACAGCAGTATGCCCTAAAACAGCTATACCTCAATTCCATTCTGGGGAATTTATTTGGCTAACTGAAACATCTGGAACCTCACTGAACTTTATATGTTAAGCATTTGACTCTGACACTCTCTCTCTCTCTCTCTCTCTCTCTCTCTCTCTCTCCCTGCAGTGAAATGAGTAATAGCATTCTAGATGCCTTCTTTGGCTGTGGTTCAGCACCGTGTTCAACCTGCTTTGTGGTAGTGCCCTGAAGGAGAGGAAAAGTGTGGTTACTGTGGCTCGTTTTTTTTTTTAGGATGAAAGTAGAATGGGGATATACACCATGAAGGCACGTGTAGTGTAGTAGATCCCCTCCCCTTCCTCCTCGTTCAAAGGGAGCGGTGCTGGCTGGCGTTGGAGCTCAGACTGGGATCCAGTGCAGTGTGAGGGGGCAGGAAAAGTATCTGAAATATGCCTGGCCAGCACAACTGCTTTGTTTTCTCAGCTTAATATAAGAGGGTGGAGAGGGCGGAGAGGGCGGAGATGGGGGGATGGGGCCGGTTCACACTAGACATGCCGTCATCAAATAGTTGTGGATTTGCAAACAATGGAGGTCGGGTCATCTCCGATCTCCAGGGCATAGAACTCCCTCCAGCTTTTCTGTCCTGAGGAGCCCCCTTGCTTCATCCCAGCGTCTCATTAGAGAGGGGAAACCCACAACTTTTTTTATTCACAAATTTGTTGCCATGAGAACACTTCCTTCTTTTTGTTTATTTGGGGTCCAAGCACTGGAAGTCAAGACATAAGAAGTGTTGCTTGAATTGTGTGTGTGTGTGGGGGGGGGGGGGGGGGGGGCATTCTGTATGCTGACTGATTCTGCTTCTGCCCAATCTTCTCCTCCTCCCTGCCTTTAACTATAGGGACCCTTAGGATCAGTTTGGGCACTTTTCCACTGCATGGTACCCACTCTGCTTGACTGTACGTGTTTTTTTTTTGTAACTTGCACCTAGATTTTTTTTTCAGCATGAGTGACAGCACTCTCTGGCCAGTCATATTTACACATCACAGCTTAATCTCTACTCGGCTTATGAGCAGGTATTAAAAAAAATCAGCCCTCACCATTTGGCGATGTTTGGCTTTCCCTTGACACAGGAGAAACAAGGTATAAACACACCCAGGACACATTGAGATTAGATTATGACCAGATCACTCTACAGTACACTACAACTACATACAATATTGGTGGGACACAGTTCTTGAAAATGTAGTGGTATATGTGTTCTATGTCCACATACAATCACATAAATGGAAATATATCTGTTGACTATTGCAGGTTGGAGAAAATCATTGAAGAATGTGAATGTCCAAGTCAATTTGGACATAAATTAAAATAAATTATTTGACATGAATTTTATTCACTTTGGTCACAGTGGGTACAAAGTACCAGCCAGAGTACGTCCAGATGTGATCCATATGTAAAGCACAAGTTATTCCAAGGTGTAAACAAGCTCACATGAACACCAACAGCTGCCTAGTAATCTGAATCTTAGCTCTTTTGGATTGCATAGCCACTGTAGTGAAAAGAAGACTTGTAGCTATTTTAAATTGGGAGGATCCTGTGTAAGGTGGGTGGGGTTAGTTAGCGGGGTTGTTTTAAGGAGATCATACAGTATTTCCACCCTCGTCCATGTTTTAATTTTAAAGCCTTGTGCAAAATGGAGCAAGTGTCTTAAATCTGCGAGAGGAGCAAGTGTGGCTTTGTTTAGAGGCAGACAGCAGATGTGGGACTTGCTTTGGTCAGCCATTTTGGAGTGGATGGCTAGTGGTGGTTGGATAATTTCACCAGGGTTGGTGACCAGAGGTGGAGGCAGGATGCTGGCAGACACTCAGGCAGGATGTGGGTTGGTGTGTGTGGGGTGGTGGTGGTGGCTCTGGATAAGCACTTTATTGTTTAGGAGAATTTTATTCATAAAACCTAAGAATAAGATTTATATTGCTGCTATTTCGAAAGACAAAACAATGCTAAACATGTATTCTGACTTAAGCCCTTTAACACTGACTGCTTTATGACATCCCGTGTACATTTTTATATATATGTTTGTTGTTGTCACAGCAGTAAATCACGACCGCTTGTGGAAGCGTGGATTATCTGCCGGTGGCTGTTGGGCTATAGAGTGACACAGTGACCCCCAGTGAAGGCCTGGCAACCTCTGTGATGCTGTTCTCTCCAGATTGGAAGGGTGCAGATGGTGCCTGACGTCAGAAAACCAGGACCATTCAGCCCCTAACTCTTCCCTGTCCAGTCGCTCAACCAAAAAGTTGGCGTCTTTTACTCAAGCAAGTGCCAGGCCGATTATGAACACTTGGTGTTTGTCCTAAAAATGATAAGAAGTGGTGGTAATAGAGGTGGCAGGATGCATGCTTTTACGCCAGTGGCTATGACTCTTATTTGCAATTGGCTTACAAGATTCTAGAGTTTGCAGCATTTACTCGTCTATAGCATAAGCAGGGCTTGGTAGAAGGATGTAAGTGTCAGTGTGTTTGGGTTCGTAAGTTTCACTCTTTAGGTGTTCATTCTGGGTCAAGATCTCCAATTAAATCTCCCATGACACCAATATATTCATATAATAGTCTTCTATGAGTCCAGGCTAATGTCAGATGGTAAGGCATGTTTGGGATTGGTGGTTTGCTGTGCATGTAGAGCCTGCATCTCACTCACTAACAGCCAACAACACCAAGGTGTTTTCAAGAACCCGTCAATGGGTTTAAATGAAGTTCTATCACACACACTTCCAGATCGCACATGGAAACTGAGCGATGTTTAAGTTTTCCTTGTGTGTTGTGCAGAAAAAGAGCTGTAGCATGACATGTGGGATTTAATTTAATCGACATTACTACACATGCACATCACGATTGCGATCCTGAAACGGTATATTGTACAGCCCTAGTGTGAGGTCAACACAGTGTTTTGAATTCATTTAGCTATTTAAATGCTCCTAGGTGCTTTCAAGTGTTAAATATATATTTTTTAATATTTATTTAATTACAATTTATTTATTCTTTTTAATGATGAAGTTGGTCTTTTTGTCATTTTCTCTGTTGGAAAATAAATGTCTGTACTGTGTCTAGCTAAAAGACTTTCCTAAACACTTGGTTTGTGTGTGAGAGAGAGAGAGTCAAAAACCACTGATCTCAGTCTGGCTTAATCCAGTTTATTGTTTGGCTTCTGTCCATTTTTGACCTCACCCAGCACACTTAATAGATATTAATCGTGTCTCTGTCTGCTTAATCTCTCTCAGTGGATTGTGAGGGAAGCTGCAGTAGCTGGATCTGCTCCATATCTCTACTTAGACATCTCCATGTTTGACCGGTATGCGTCATGTTTCTAAGGCCTTTTACCGATTTAAGGATGCTCAGACCTTACGGGTGATATTGGGCTTTGTTCTACAGCCCACCTCCCCTCGTTCAGCTGCTTGTCAGGATCAGTTTCACCATGATCACAACATTAAGGAGATCATGAATGCGCAAGATGGCCGTTTGCGGTTTCGTTTGAGCATCGTTGTGATCATCAAAACATGGCGTATGTAACCTATACCTTTTTTCTAACCATTTGTCCTTCTGATGTTTGAAGAGAACACCCAAGCTCAAGTGCCCCCCACAACCCCCACCCCGAAAATAACCAGCACACCGCACAACTGGGATGTGATGACAGACAAATAATAAAGACCACCACTTCCAGAAAGACTGAGTTGTCATAACATCACTTCAATGAGTGTTCCTCAGCCCCCACATGGAGCCATTTTCCAGTCTGATGAGAGCTAAAGTGGAGGTGTTGACACTGATGACGGCAGCTGCTGAGGGATTTTGTGTCTAAAATGCTTGGAGGAGAATATTAAATGCTGACTTTTGAAAAATTCTCTTTATAATGTGCGAAAACATGTACAACTTGTGTAGTCTAAAGGAGTCGATAGAAGAATATGAAATTGATGTCACTGTGGAGCAGCTGCACACGAGACTAACCTGTCAGCAAGGAGGGTTAACCCCCCCACATTCAGTACATTTGGGATGAGGTAAAGTTGCATCTGTGGTCTACAATCGTCCGTCATCAGTAGCTACCCTCACTTTTGTGCATTTGCATAACAATGTTCTTCCATCACAGAAGTTGGAGCACAGTGCGTAGATTTTCACATGAACTTTGTGATATGGAGCTGCTGGATTTGCTGGAGAAGTTTCTCATCATCAATCACTTCAGATGTGTAAACGAACCTTTTAGCATGTCTGAGGCTAAGTGCCTGACTGAGCTAAGCGATGTAGAAGGGGGATCGGGTAGCCCTTCAAGTGTCTAAATGCATCAAGTCCTGAGGTCTAAGGTGATTGCAAATGGCCGCTCCTAGATACAGTTTCAGATTACAAAGAGATTGGTCCAATAATCAGTCTATTATAGCTGTCTTCTAGCACTTACTTTGAGTGGGATTATACATCAAACTAGGATCGGTTCACTACAAAGCCCTGGAGCTTGTAAGTGAGAGTGTAGAGCTTTCTCTCTGCTACTGAAATCTGAAAATTAGTGTAGCCATTATGGATCTTTTCTTGTTTTTAGCAAGAGCTCTCCATGCATAATTCTGTTGCAACTTTTAATTAACTGTTTTGTACTTTGCATCATTTAATGGAATGGTTTTCAAAATGTATCTATGTGTTTGTGTTTGTTGTTTGAAAACAAAGTAAATCAGGCATGACCTACTTGTACAGAATCACCAACATTGTCCTAAATTTTGCTATTTACTGACTTTTGCAGAATATATGAAATAATGAATATTGGCTGTGTAAAAAAATAAGAGTGTGTCTCTGTGTGTATGTGTGCAGTGATGTGTACAAGCAATATTCTGTTGTTTATTTGGTCTTTTTACATTTTTCCATTGTTCATGAATACCAGTTTTAGTCGTCAATATCACGTTACATATTACCAATCCTAAGCGTAAAATCCTAAGCCGCCTGGTAAATAAGCTCCACTATAAATTGCATAAATGAATATACAATTCATCTACTACCAAGTGACATTGGTTATGAGAACAATATAGAAATTATTATTATTATTATTATTATTATTATTATTAATAATAATTCAATGTTGATAACAGCAAACCAAACAGCACAAGATTTAACCGCATTGAATAAATACTTTGGCACTAATGTATGTTGCACATGGAATAATTTATTGATGAGTATGTCATTTCAGCCTGCTGTCCAGAGTCACAACCGACACGTTCAAAGTCCCTTTCATTCTGGGTCAAGTCCGGGTCGCCCCTTTCAGTCTCTGCCCTACTGTTCCCACATATGTGCTTATGTAGGACGAGTAACTAAATATTGAGCCTAAATCCCTGCTTTTTCTCTTTCATGGCCACCCAAGGAATGGCACACTGGAATGTCAATGTGTGGCTTCCATTCTGAGTTCCCTGCGTGGAATTTATATTTGTGATATCTTTTTTCTCATCTCTGACTTTTATTTATAGCGCTCTTGTTTTCTCAGAAAGCCCCCTTTGTGCTGTGCTAGCCTCTTTGGATTAGCCACTCCGTGAAGTGGAGCATTGTCCATTCTTGCCTATACTCTCCTGAAACAAAATGCTGAGTAAAATAAAGCATGGGCTGGGTCTCACTAAGCTGCTGAGTAACATGTTTAGAGAAGAAATTTTACAAATACTTAGCAATAAAAGCTGGATTTGGCTTGCCTGTGTTCTAATATGAGAACTTAATGTTTGGGGGAATAAAAATCAGTGTGTGTGGCTTCGTCTAGTACACTAAAGGTTTTGTGTAAAGATAAAGAGTTGGAGATTGCAAGTTCTGCTCCAAACCCCAGGGAATTAACTTAAGTTTGAGTAGGGTTTGGAAGCTGCCACTCAAAATGAAGCTATAAGCTAATACACAGTAGAACATTGTTGCTAGCTCAAATTAAACCTGATTTTAACTTGGTTACTGAGGAGTGTCAAAGACTGTGAGGTACAATTTTGCTGTTTGGAACCAGTTTTGTGGTTGTTTTAATGTCTATCACTAATTGAAATATATTTCTCTAGTTTTGTGCTAAAGCTAGAAAGCTAATATGGAAAATAAGTGATGTAGGAGGACTGGCGCCCCCTCTAGGGTGTATTCCCGCCTTGTGCCCAATGATTCCAGGTAGGCTCTTGACCCACCATAACCCTGAACTGGTTAAGCGGTTACAGATAATGAGTGAATGAATCAATGAAAGTAATGTAGGAGTACAGCTAGTTAGCATGCAAACTACATACTTAGCCTAAGTCCTCAAATATTCCTGCTTTTCTAGTTTGACTCTGTACATGAATAAAAATAGGCCAGAGTATAATGCAGATCTATAAACAGTAGTAGCATTAGGCTGACTTGTAGCAGCAGCCATTTTGAAGCCTGAATTCTGTCTGAACTTTTTCCGCATTGTTTAGCTTCATTGATGCTAATGTAATATACTGAATGAAGAAGATTAAAGAGTGGTTTATGCTCAGTGTGGGCTCTTGGCGTTTGCTCTCTACACAGAGTTAATCTGAGCAGGCCTGCCTGCTTCCTCTCTCCTGTGGAGCAGGAATTGTTTCAGCATATTTATAGGACTCTGTTGAATAATGAATTACCTGGAGACAGTGGGGAAACATCCTCACAATATCTCTTTCTTTCTCCCCCTCTCTCTCTCACACACTTTCGCTCTCTCTCTCTCTCTCTCTCTCTCTCTCTCTCTCTCTCTCTCTCTCTCTCTCTCTCACACACACACACACGCACATGCCAACATTCCGTCAATGCACTAGATATGTTCTCCTTGAATTGCTGAGAGAGAGAGAGAGAGAGAGAGAGAGAGAGAGAGACTGATTGTGACAGTGAGAAGCTAAGTGGGAGAGAGTTGACTGCTGATGTGTTGTACCCATAGCTCTCACTATACCCCAAACCCAAATGCTGCTTGTTCACTTGCTTACTTTTTTCACTTGTGCCTATTTAAAGGTACAATAAATGTTGCCTTTGTTGCAGTATGGCTGTACTTTTCAATCAACCATCTCACGGGATGACACAATATCGACGAATGCTGTATCTCGATTACACAGAGTGAGGAGGATTGTTTACAGAAACATTGGGGTGCAGAGACTAGAGAAAATGGCATCATGCACGCAAATCTTTATTTAATTTACAGCATATGGTAGACACTCTTATCCAGAGACAGTCTGATCATGCTTCAAAGAAAAGCAGATTAATGCTCAAAGTGTTGTCCAAGTGTACTTGTCGGCAGCTTAAAATATTTGTGTTCCATCCAGAATGAAGATTTAAACCCCAGTCTCAGAAAAGAGGGTAGTTATAGTTTTCTTTAAGCAGCTGGTGTCTTAAAGATATCCATACTGCCTCATAAACTTAACATTGATTTTTATATACCCTGGTTTTGGCCAAATATTTGCACTAACATTGGTTGTGTCCGATTTCACCCTGTTAGCTGTTAGCTGAACTCCAGTCACACATGATGCCCCAACACTAGGAGAGTGCAGACAAACAAGACACATGATATCAACCACTGCTTTCTTTTCACTCCATAGCTGATGTAAAATCTCCAGCCAGCCCAGTGTGCCAGAGGAGAATGCCAACTGCCCATGTCTGTAATATCAGCTGACAGATGCCTGTGCTGGCTGCCATTGTGCTGTCTAATGAGGGGAAGGGAAAGGTCATCCTACATACCCACAGACTAAGAACTGAACCAGCAGTCTCTGGATGATAGGATGTCTGGGTGGTACATCCCTGACCATTGAGGATATGTCTGGGGTCAATAATACACATTATATTATGCTTCTCCAGCATTTCTTTTGAAATTAAGTGTTTGTCTTATTATGCTGAAGTAACCATCTCTAGTCTTCTGAGAGGGTTGTGTAATATGTTGGAACATTTGCTTTGAGGATTTGATGGCATTCAGTAACAATAGCATTAGTGAGTTGTGATGCTAATATTGGCTCTAGATCACAGTATATTGGATCCAATCACGATATCAAATGCACAAACGAATTCACTATATTTACAGTAGTCCGTAGCTTCTTTTCATTACTTTCATTCCCAGGCCGAAAAGAATGATCTCCTTGTTTTTATTAGGGTTAGAAATCTCTAATTATGTCCAACAGTTGAGAGAATTGCTATGTTGGCCACTGTCTGAATACATGTCTGTTATCGTGCTTAGCATCTGCAGTATGATGCATTAAACAGAGTGTTGATGTGAGCAGCTGTGGATGTCACATGGCTAAACATCAGTATTAGTTTTGAAAAACTGGTCAAGTTTTGTTATATCCCACAACTGCACATGCACAGGTTTTGTAACGATTTCTATAATAGGAAGTAACATTTTTATGGGGCTCATTAGTGCATTGTGGACTTTTTGGTCAGTATTGCCAAAGATCTGTGTTTCAGTAACTATTAACTAATGCCATGTTGTTGAGCCCTTCTTTCTATTCCTAGCTGAAAAGATTTAATCTCCCTCTCCTTGTCCGTAGGCTCTGGATGTGGACCGCAGTGTGCTGTACAAAATGAAGAAGTCAGTCAAGGCTATTTACACCTCTGGGTTAGGTGAGTGATCCTCATCTTCATCCATTAACACTTCGCTCTTACTCCAGTTCTCAGGAGAAGCTGATAATTCTCATCTGGCTACAGTATGTAGCACACAGATGGAAATTATGACCATTTCATTTCATGAGTGTGTATGCAGGCTGCATGAACAGATTAATTTCTATTATTTAATACCTATTTGTGGCTAAGACACATATGTTGCTTAATTTTGCAATGCTAACATATTTAGCAGCTTCTTATTCACATTCTCCGTTCCACCTTAAATGGCGGATTAGTGCTGTGTCCCAAACCACACCCACGTGCACTTTACTTCCTAGACTACAGAGTGCCCTTCTGGTAATGAAGCTGAATTTTTTATACACTATTTAGTGTGCTATTGTGCAGTTTGGGATAAAGCCAGAGTAACAGTGGGAATCACTGTTGTTTAAATTTTTGCTTTTTATTTATGTTTACTACAGTAACACTAGGGTGACCAGACGTACTCTTTTACCCGGACATGTCCTCTTTTTTAGACTTAAAAAAAATGCGTAATTTCACAAACGTCCGGGATTTTGTTTTTCTAGAACTTACATAGAATTTCAAGAAGCTTTTTGTTCACAAACTAGTCCTGCCCTCCCCTACTCCGATTGGTTCACTTGAGTGAGAAGGGGGCGTGGTGAAGTAGCCTAAAATCTTCTGATTGGACGGTCTGACTGTAGAGCTACCGTTATTGGTCGATAACCTTCTCTGTAAGCATTTAATTGGTCAGTCTGTAGTCGTCCACACTCCCCCCCGGAAACGTGTCCCCTTTTTCACCATCTCAGATCTGGTCACCCTAAGTAACACGCGACATAAAAACTGAGACAATTGCTGTGTGAGACCGGTAATGAGTTTTCATTAAAAAAAAAGGCTGTTACATATTTTCTGCTCTTTTTTGGAGTGAAGGCAGTGAGCTAAATCCCCCGGTCATGTCCTACTCTGTCCTTTATATTGCTTCAACTTCCTGTGATTGGTCTGAAAGTCTGAACCAATCTGAAAAAGCATGTTCACATTAGGGGTGGGCGATATGGCCCTAAAATGATATCTCGATATTTCAGGACATTTTGCCGATAACAATATTCTTGACAATATGAGCAAAACACTTTTTTATTTATTTCCAGAACCCAAATAAATAAATGTTATATTAATATTAATTATATTAAATTAATAATATATATTTAGCCCCCTCCAGGGTGTATTCCCGCCTTGCGCCCAATGATTCCAGGTAGGCTCTGGACCCACCGCGACCCTGAACTGGATAAGGGTTACAGATAATGGATGAATGAATGAATGAATAATAATATTTTTAATTATTTAAAATATTATAAAGAACATTATATTTCCATTTAAATCTAACAATTTCAAACATTCAGAAAGAACAGCAAATAAATGTGTAAGCATTTGCTTATTTTGTAACCAACTCTAATTTACCAAGGTCCTGACAAGAATGACTCACATAATGAATGCACGTCATATTACATTTAACTGTATGACATCATCGTTAACAAGTCAGAATATCACGATTATCACAGTATTTATGTATTTTTATTGTTTGAAACATTTTTGCGATATTATTGCGCACAATACGATACGGCACAGCCCAAGTTCACACTGCACATGAACCCTTCCCTTGCCTTCTTTTGCTTCTTGACCCAAACACCTGATCGCAATGGAGAATAAACAGTCTAAACCAGTTGTGAAGTTCGGTGTGTTCTCCCTGTGCCTGTGTGGGTTTCTTCCAGGTGCTCCGGTTTCCTCCCACACACGTTGTTGGTAGGAGGATTGACTATTCAAAGTGTGTGTGTGTCTGTGTGTTGAGCGAAAGGCCAGGCATGGTCCTGATTTATGGAGCTGAGTTAGTGTCTGTCTCCATCTGTTCTTTGTGTGATGAGTGTGAAGAGGAGGAGAGTGCCCTGGTGCTTCAGTTCTCTGTTTACACACAGATTCAAGCCTTGAAACCCTATTGGGATGACAACGCGCCTAATTAAGTTTGAGTACAGAGGCATGTGTTTAGTTACGTCATACCCACTGACATTTGTGAGCCGTGTGTAGGGTGGTGATACTGGATTGAAGTGTCCTGGAGCAGGCAGCCGTTTCTGGACAGTCTTTTTCTTTCAGTGTATTGATGTGTTCTGAGGCTTAGGTTTATGGCAGTTTTACAGTCAGTTACACAATGTCACAGCATAACACATTATTACAATATTACTGGACCATTTTCTTGGTTTAACAGGTTTAAATATTTAAATATATACCAAGATTGCAAAGTTATCTAGAAGCAGTAGTAGTAAGGTTCTTTGTCTTGTCTTTGCAGGAGATTTTAATTTAAAGGGACACGATCTATGCCTTTTCTACAAATGAACACAGTTCTGTGTCGTCTGTGACCTGTTTTGGTCAAAATCCCTCAAGGATCAAACTCCACAGCAGCGTTCCCTCTGTCTAAACAGCTCTCTTCAGAATGATGGGTTTCTCCAACTGCTCTTTTAAATGTTAATGAGCCACACAATGTTCACCCCAAGGGCCCTTTTTATCCCTTTTCGCTCAGTTCTCTTTCTTCTTCGTTTATAATCATTGCTCTTATTTTTCCACTCTTGTTGTGTCTGTTTTGCTTCGTTTAGACGAGGAGGGGACAATTCTAAAGTGTCTCCACGCTATGTATGATGCAGCACAAAATCAGTACAACTTGTTTAATCCCATTTTTTTCTGACTTAGCCATGTTTTATTTCACACCGTGTGGGTTGGTGGGCTAAAGATACATAACAAATGTGCACATGCACTCAACAAATGACTTTTTCACTGTTCTTACATAAACAACTGATGCTGTTAATATGTAGAACATTAGTTCCTTTAGAGGGCAGCGCTGAGTGATGTTTGTTTATTTGAACATGAGCTGTGCTTGTTGTGAGTTACCACTGACAGCTTGGAAACAAGACGGTTGATCAGCCATTTTGAACTTCGACTGTTGAAATATATTGACCTAGGGCTGGGCAATTAATCAAAAATGAATCGACATTTAGAGCTTCTAATCAACATAACCTTGTCTATATCGATTATATTGAATATTTTTATTCTGTTAGGTCCCCACTGTGTGTTCATGTACTGTCCCTTTTAAAACCACGTTACCAAGCTATAGTCACGTGACTCTGTCCCTATCTGCCACACGGAAGCAACCTAAACACAGGTTGACCAAGCGACTCGAGCAGCTCGTACCAAAGAAAAACACAGCGTCTGTGGTGTGGAAGTGCTGTGTTTTGACTATAATTAAGACGACACTGAACTAAATGAAGTTCAATCTAAAGGCTGAGTTTCAGTCAAAAATACAAAAATAAAATAATCGTTCGTTAATCGTTAATTTATACAACAGTTCGTAAATATTCCAATCGACAAAAGTAAACTATCCTCCTTTGGTTAAGCTTGCTGTATACCTCTATGATTGTGTGACTTTGCTGTTTGTTTGAGCTGTATTGGGGGTCCTAGTGTACAGTGTGTGTACACACACACACACACACACACAGATTGGGAGGAGTGCTCTGCTGAGCTGGGCTTTTTCAGGAACACTGCCTGCCCTGTTCAGCCATGACAGTTGTGTTCCGTACCGAAGGACAGCTGTGCCAGGACACACCCTCTGTGTACATGTGTGAATCCCCTATTTACTCGGCAAATGGTGTTCACAGCAGAGCTGTTTTGCGTAACAGTTTTCCCCCTTTTTTTTTTTTTTTTTGGAACTTGTTCCTTTCCACTGACTCATACTGAGCTTGTGAAGCCTCTAGAGAGCACAAAAAGCTCATTTCATTAGGCAAATGAACAGCCCATGGACAGTGGAAGTCATTAGCATCCAGGGCACCTGGCATTCGCCGTCATTTGAATTTTACTGGTCTCTTCATGCACCACAGTGCAGCCTTAGCATTGGTAGCATTAATATCCTTGTACCATTTCCATAACCTATAAGCTCCCAAACAGAAGACAGAAATTTTTCAAAATCATATTAAGATTAAGCTAATCGCTTTTGCTAAAAGGCTTTTTGGGCTGAAACCAGCTGTATGAATTATCGTTCAAGAGCAAATCCAAGATGACAGCCTGTACTGAAATGTTTCGCTTAAGATGGTGCCATTTCTTAATGCTGAGAAAGCTATTTTTTGGTTGTTCCATTGAAATGAAGCAGGCCACATTTAAGTGCATTTAAATGGGAGTTTGATTGATATTACTAGGCCGTAATGGCTGTGTTATCAGTTTAAGGCCAGGGAAGCCTGGTTTGGGCCAGTGATGGAGAGGCCAAGTGACTTGTCAGTGTGAAGGAGATGAAGCGGCATGTTGTGGAGAGAATCCTCAAAGCTGTCTGAACATACATTTACAAGCACCCTTAGATAACACCACACTGCCATTTATTACTCTACATCACATCAGTGTACTGTGGTAGGGAGACTTCACTAAATGGTGGAATGACTGCGTACAGATGTTACATTTCTTCAACTTATGTTTAAATGGTAGTTTATTAGTGTGGAGGACATGGATTTTTACGCAGGTAATATTAAATAGAATTCAATGCTTAAGCTATTTCCACCTTGGTTCTCATTCATTTCAATGGAGACAGGAAGAAGTGTGTGTTTGTGTGTGGCAAGGGTGTTTGAACAAGTGCCAGGGTATCAGAATGTCACATCAAATTAGTTTAAACCCTTGCTTGGTCTCTAACAAAAAATTCTACCAAGCTACAGCTCTATAGAGGGTGAAGGCTAACTCACGTACTTCCTCAAAAACCTGAGAATTCATCCACGGTTTCTTTTCAAACTGTTTCTAACGGGAAAGTTGAACATTCTTGCAGGAGAACACTATTGGCACTTTTCAACTGAATGGCAACTACACTGCTCGACTCTACTCACTTTTTAGTACCTGGCGCCTGGTTTCTGCTACCACAGCTCTACCACAAAATGTAACTGGTGATATCATAAATAACTGTCTCTAACAGGAACAGCAGGCAACAATGGTAGCGGTAACATTAAGCATAGTTTACTTGTCCTGTATTTGTATGTTGTTGTTGTTGTTGTTGTGTTTTGGGACTGAATACTCTCTCTCTAGCCAGTCAACGCTCTACAGTATTTACATGTCATGTTTTAGTCCTTACTCTACGATTGAGCATGTACTAAAAAATTTGCTTATGGTGCTTTTCCACTGCATGGGATCAGCTCAACTCAATCTTAACTGGTCGTTTTACCACTTGCAAGGTTCCCGCCTGAAATGGAGCCAGTAACATCGCAAAACCCAATCTCTAACAGGAACTGTCGGCTTTGAAATCACAAAATTTGAACCTCTTCAAAACACCTTGAGGTAATGTTACAAGCTGTCACTGTGAGTCAGATAAAAACAAATGTGACAACTGCAGTAACTTCCGAGATTTTGCAAGCAGCCAGTACTGCATTTCCTGGTGATTGACAGGTCTCTCTGGCCAATCAGCACTCTGCAGGGTTTACACGTTACGATATAGTACCTATTTGGCTCGGTTGGAACCGCATCCGAGCAGGGACTAACCAGATTTGGTGAAGGGAAAAGCAAAAGAGCCGAGTCGAGTCGAGTAGGGTCCATGTAGTGGAAAAGCACCATTAATGGAGAAGCAGGAACTGAAAAAAAAGCAGTGGTGTTAAAGCCCAGTTGTGTTCCCTGAAGGTACATTGTATTCTCTCCTCCAGAAAGAGAGGTGAATATTTGTGAGATTTCATTATAGAACTGTCCTAAAATGAAAATGAGATAAAATGAAAAATAAAATGAATATGAATATGCTACAAATGTTCCCTAAATAAAGGTACTGAAAATGTGCCCTTGAGGATACTGACTGAATGAATGATGACACTGATAGACTGTGGTCATTTTCTCGCATCGTAGGCTCATCCTCAGGAAATCTTTATTGTAACTGACAGCATAAATGACATCACACCATCTGCCATGGAATACGCTGAAGATGTGATTAGCACCATATTGTACTTTGGCACAAGCAATAGACTTATGCTGCTGGTGTCACACAGTTTACAGCAGGGTCCCAGTGCACAATGAGACAAAGACATCAAACGACTCCAACACGGCATATAATCTGCCCTATATTTATACTGAAATAACTGTTACTAGTGTCCATGCACCACATTGTAACCCCGGTCTCTTTTACTCTCTGGTTTATGTTTTCCCTTTTCCTAACCTGCCCGTTTCATACAAATGCAAATGTTTGCTGCAAAGCTCTACCAAAGGTTGCACAGTCCTTATCCATATGTATGAGAGAGAGTAATTGTTGTGTGTCTGGAGGAAATGGGTCATGTTTTCAAGGCTGTGTTGTAACTGAAAGCTTTTCTTGTTGATTGCACTTCAGCAAAGGTGTAGGCGGTGACTACATTCATTCAGGTACTTTAGTATTTCCAAGTACTTCTAGTGTGAGTGCTCAGCTGTGTTTTGGCCATTCAGGTTCTTTTTTTGGGGTTAACATTGTGCTATGCTGGTTTGCGATTGGTTAATTCATCCTGCAACTGCTTCATCCTGATCGGGTTCGTGGGGGGTCTTGAGCCCACCTTGAATCATTGTGTACCAAGCATATACCAGTGTATTATTATTATTATTATTATTATTATTATTATTATTATTATTCAATTTTGGACTGTGGGAGGAAACCGGAGCATCTGCAGGAAACCACCACACCACACACCTCACCAACAGTGACCAGAAGTGGGGATTAAACCCAGTATGCCAAGAGCCTGGAGAAGTGTATTATTATTACTCAACTGATTTTCTTTGGGGAAAGTACTTTTATTGTTGATTTTATTGTGATTTTTAAACTCATCTCAGCAATTAATTGTAAATAATTTAGTCCACTTTGTCTCCAACTGAAGGAGATAAAAAGCCATGTGTAAATTGGGTTTGACAGATGATGGGTTGGTTACATTGTACTGGGCCTTAGATAATGTGCAGATTGTGTATGAGGCAAGAGTGTCATTCGTTTTACTGATTTAGGATCAGTTTTTGTGAGTTGAGGGTGTAAATAGAGCTTTTTTAAGATTGCTTGTGTCACCATTTTCATAGGAACCCTATTAAACTTAATATATATATATATATATATATATATATATATATATAGCTAATAAGGATCATCAGTTTCTCGTGATGATGTTAAACATTCATTCATTCTTTGTCTGTAACCCTCACCCAGTGCAGGGTCGCGGTGGGTCCGGAGCCTACCCGGAAAGAAAAACTCGAGAAATTAGCAATTTCCCAGGGAAATAAAAACAGCTTTCTTAATTGTTATGTAAATATAATGTAAACACACTGTTTTGTTGATATTTTGTCAATTTCTTTTGTGTTTACATCATTTGAACACAGCAGCTGCCCTTCACACTGATTGTAAACTTCATGATGAATGGACCCTTAGAAATGCTTCAAATTCTCAAAAATCTTTTCACATTTTGTTCTCTCTCCTATAAAGTTACTATTTTGGAGCAGTGTGAATGTTTTGGACGGTATGTAACTTCTATTCGTTCGTGTTTTTATTATTTGTGCAGAAAAGGTAAAGAGTGGCTATAATTTTCTGAGGAAATTATCAAAACAAACAAACAAAAAAAACCTGTATGTGTGAAACTTCAGTCAACGTTCTGAAAACACTTCAGATTTGTAGTCGTCCTGGAAGACAGAGGCCAGTGGATGTTTTGCAATGTATTTTGTTGTTGTTGTTGTTTGTTTGTTTGTTTGTTTGTTTGTTTTTAAAGGGCAGATTGCCCCAGTCCTGCTGTAAATGTTTGTGGTATATTAGTTGTAGTAAATGGACGTGAACTGTAAAACTGCTCTCAGATGACTGTAACTTCAGGGAGCGCTGTGTGATGTGGCTTTCACTGCAGGAGTGTAAAACATGAGAGTGGGAGTCACTCTTATCAGGGAGGGAGTGTAGATTGAGCCAGGGAGTTAGACGAGAGTGGACTGAGTAGGTTTCATGCTGTAGGTCAGCTACAGGTTACAGCTACTGTTTCTGAGCCTTGGCTGTTCTTCTAAAGACTCTATAAACCCTACAGCTCTGCTGGATGGAGGCTATTACATTTACAATCAGTACTGACAGGTCTGAGTCTACGATTGTACTTTTCAATTGTATAAAGTGGAACAATATTGCAAAGAATGTAAAGTATCTTATGATAATAAAATATCTCATTTTCTTTTAGGTATTGGATGAATATTTCTCTCTATTTTCCACAGACGTTCTTTGGGTTCACAGTAAATTCACCAGTGTTAAATCAACAGTGTTAGTGTAACAATTTAACACTCTCAGTGTTTACACTAATAGTGTTGATTTAACACTGGTGAATTTACTCTTTTAAGCTGATAATGAGAAATGATATAAAAGTTAAACATTGCTTTTGTTCTGGCTGGTGATGAGCAAAGGCTTATTCACACACAACAAAGCTTTACCCCCGCCGTATTTGACAGAATGTGAAATACCCGCTGACCTTTGGCTCCAGAGCTACAGGGTGAAGTAAATATGAATTAAGGTCTGTCACACAAAATCTTTATTAAATTAAGAACAGCTTGTGTTAGCTTTTTCCTCCTCTGTAAACATACAGCTTGAACACTGTACTGTATATTGTCTTTATTTTCTGTGATTTTAAACTTCCACTGAGTGCAGAAGCTCCACCAGCAGCAGTGCAGTCTCCCCACAACTCGGCCTAAAAACTCCTGACTGTCAGAGCACAATTACTTATGCACAACAGCAGAGAGTTACTGCAGAGACAGCCAGCAGAGGACAAGCAGAGAGCGAGAGGAAGATGGAGGAGGAGGGAGTGATATAGACACACACATACAGAGAGAGAGAGAGAGAGAGCAAAATGGAGAGAGAAACGATGTGGAGAAACAGTGAGAGGTGGAAATATTGAGAAATGGTGAAGGAGAGAGAGGCATAGAGAAATATAGAGAAACAGTGGGAGTGAGGGAGAGACACAGAGACAGAGAGAGAGTGATGCATATGGATTGAGATGCTGAGAGAGCGCGAGACATGAGGGACAATGAGAGAGGGAGTGGGAGGGAGACATAGGTAGAGAGAGCAAATTGGAGAGAGATAATCAGGGAGAGATTGTAAGAGAGAGAGGCATAGAGAAACATGGAGAAGCCGTGAGTGAGTGAGTGAGAGTCATTGAGAGAGAGGAAGATGGAGAGAACCAGGGAGAAATGGTGAGAGATGGAAATATTGAGAGAAAGAGAGTGGGAGGTATACAGAAGCCAAGAGAAACATATCAATGGAGCAATGAGAGTGAGACACATTCAGAGAGAGAGAGAGAGAGAGAGAGAGAGACAGAAATGGAGAGAGACAGAGAACTGGTGAGAGACTGGCATTAGTGGAGCCCCTATTGCGTTTGCGTGTCTTTACACGTGTGTGGCCCGAGGCCTGCTGCAGGAGCTCGGCAATCAGCGCCAACGTGAGCCGTCATCGTGTGTCAACACCTCCAGCGTTTCCCAATTACAGAAGGCTCCGGAAGGTGCTTATCATCTGTGCTACTGTACAGCTATGACTTGTGGGTAGTACCTGCTGAGAGGACTTTGTAGTGGAGCACATCAGGGACTCGTTGCTGGAAGCACACAGCGGCAGTTTGATTAGCGACAGACTGTAGAGCTGCAGGTGCTTCTGGGAAACGTAGTCTCTTAGGGGAATATTGACAGCTCCTGTAGACGTAAATGCAGATTGCAGTCTTTGTCATCATGGCAGCCTTCTTCACTATGTCACAAACAAACCCCCCCACAAATCTCCTGACACCTCAGGAGCCCCGTGTGGATCACCTCTGCCCACGGAAGTGCTGGTGGGGGATTCGAGGTATGGCTAGATAGCATAGCTGTTTGTTATAAGTGCAGGCCTCCAGGCGTCCAGGTGTTGTGTCCACATTACTCACACAGCTTGCCCCCCTCCGCCCACTGGACGGCGTTTGTTTTTAAATATAGAGCATGGTTGTGTCTGGACTGTGTGATGACATAAAGCCAAGGAGAAGGGATGTGAACCATTTGCTGCAGGTTAGTGAATGTTAAGTGGAGGATTATTTTAAAACGTAAACACGGGCTGCCGTACCATTGCTGTCACACAGCTCCAGGGTCTCGGGGTCAATCCTTGCCTCTGTGAGGGGTGTTCTCTCTGTGTCTGTATGGGTTTCTTCCCATAGTTCAATAACACAATAGTTTAGGTATTGGAGTGACATTGTGATTGTGGGCGAGTGATTGGATGAATCTACGAGTGTATGAACGAGTGTATGAATGGTGAATATGTGCAAGTGTGTGTGTGTGAGTAACTTGGTAAATGTCAATGTTCAATGAATGAATGAATGAATGTGCCTTATGCTATTTGTTTATGTTTTCATTATCAGAGCCTTCAACACTATTGAAGTGCAATAAATGAAATCAACGCCTCTCAATCGAACCCTCGCCACAAGACATTGTTTCTATAACAGATGTATTCAGTTGGGCTTGTATTTGTCACCAACTGGAACCTAAGAGTCTGTGAACAGGGAAGTACGTCTGTCACGTCCCTATCTCTTAATTAAACACAGATAAGTTTCAGACTACCAGCTGGCCTCCCGACGGTTTGATAACCCAAAGAAATGCCCTGCGGGGTTTGTTTATGCAATTCCTTTATACATTCAGCTGCCTTGCTACTGCAGGACACCTTCTTAAGGGAACTGTGCTTTGTTTTGCGGTTCTCGTTGTGGTACGTCCAATGTTCTGTGGCTGATTTTGAGGGACTGTTGAAGATCGCAGATGTTCCAGACGTTGCAGCCGGCCGTCAGCTGTTCATGTGACAAAACGGCAAATCTTTACCGCACGGCTGGGCGAACTGAGCAGGCCAAAGGTTGTGCTCAGCACTTTACAGTCACGCATGAGCAGGTAGCATTCAGAGCTCTCACGCCACTTTGACACAAAGCCAGAGACACTGGGCAGGCATAAGCCTGGCAGGAGATGACACGGGAATGTTTGCAGTCCAAACACAGCCGCTGTTGAAGTTGTACACACACTGCTAGACCCGAAGGCGTATTTTCACAACATGAGATTCAGTCCAAAAGTGGCCTACGTCTCAAGTTCACAGCTACGGGGTGTATCTTGGGCTTTCTCGCATGCTTCCTCAGATCAAGGCGGCTGCTTTTAAAAAAGCATATCACAATCCAGAAAAAAACTGTTTTCATAAAGTAAGAAAGTAAGAGTAGTTTTAAATGACCTCCTTATTTCCACATGAGTCATCTCCATTAACCATGTAGGTGCACTTCAATAATCAGGACCCCCACAGATCAAGTAAGTTATTAATTTGGGTGGTGGATCATTCTCAGTGCTGCTATGACACGGACGTGGTGGTGGTGTGTTAAGTGTGTGTTGTGCTGGTGCGAGTGGATCAGACACAGCAGTGGCTACTGGAGTTTTTAAACCCTGTGTCCACTCACTGTCCACTCTGTGAGACACTCCTCCCTCGTTGGTCCACCTTGTAGACGTTAAGTCAGAGACAGGAGCTCATCTGTCACTGCACAGTGTGTGTCGGTCGTCCTCTAGTCCTTCATCAGTGACATAGGACGCTGTCGGCTAGATTTTTTGGTGACGCAGCACTGCTGTGTCTGATCCACTTACAGCAGAGCAAAACACACAAACACACCACTTATATGTCAGTGCCACTGCAGTGCTGAGGATGACCCAACACATATATTATAGGCTGGCTGTTCAGTCGTGGTCCTGACCATTTGAAGAATCACACTCCTCTTATTTAATGAGCTGAAGTAGACGTGCTGGAGAAGGACGAATACAAAACTGCACAGTGCTCCAATATTCAGTGGGTAACACATCCGTGGTGGTTGCTATTAAAGGAAACGCTGAGTGGGTGAAGCTGAAAGTTGAAGAGGAGAAGTTTGAAGGTTTTAAACATGACTAAGCACAAAGTCCTGTTCTCTCACTGGAGAGAAACTTTTGAGCTCTTGGATCAAAGGCTTCATTCCACTTTCCTTTGTATTTACACAAGCATTGGTGGAGCGCTTCTGCATCTAACTCCCGCAGCAGTAAAGGGTTTGTTCTGAGCGCGCTCACTACGCACATGACAAAAGTCTGCAGTGGCCTGTCTGGGCTTTAATGAGATCTGATGAGTCACAGCAGAGAAGCAGGTGTTTGGAGGGGAGCAGCACTTCACACTCTTTCTCTGGCGGTCTCACACTTCTCCCTCTCTGCTCCTCCCACCGTCCCTCTCCCTCCCTCCCTCCCTCCCTCCCTGAGAGCGCAGCAGTGACTTGCCTTTGTTTCTCGTGTGAACAAACTGCCTCGCCCCTCTGCTGTTAAAGGAACACTCTTGTGAAAATAAATAAATAAAAACTTTACACAGTTCTTCTCTAAGCCCGTATATAGTGCATCAGCCAAAACATTGTGGTGTCCTTAATTTGCCTAATTTATTAATTGATTTAAAAGCTTCTTAGCATCAGCTATGGTCTTCTTGACACCAGTTGTCAAGTTCTCTAGCAGCACACTTTTGGCAGTACTTTGCCCCTTACACCACAATCTCTATTCATACTCCGACTTTTATTATTATTATTCTTTTCTGTATCTATATTATATATTTGCATTTTTTCCATTTCTTAGTTCATATCTTAATTTTCCTACACTTTGGTATTTTCTTGATGTATCTGTAAGTCCAGACTTCCCTTCTTGACTTGGCTGTGAGTGATTCTTAACCGTTGCTGAGAAATCATTCTCAATAACAATGTCTAAAGATTAAGCACTGTCATTGTCAGAGAGAGAGAGAGGTCTACTTTGGGTAGACTCATGTATTATTCATCAGAGTCTATTGATTCTTGCCTGGGTGCTTATCAAGAATAGTTTTTAGTGCAAGGGTAAGTAACTCTGTCCTAGAAATGTCTGCAAAAGTGTGCTAGCTTGACCTGGTAACACTAGCATCAATTCATGACATAACACCTGCTTAACATGTCCATGTAAATAAAGCATAGACTTTTTGTTGTTTTCTTAAAATTATATACAGGTCTGTGGGGCCTGAAAGAATGTATGTGGGCAAATAAGAACCCCTGTGGAACACACTGACTCTCGGTTTGTTCTTCGCTAGTTAGAATTAGCTACAATTAGTTTTTTACCTCAGTGCTAGGTATCTGAAAGAACGTCATGTATTTACATGTTAGCTATAAGGCTAATGCTAACAGAGGCCTTTTTCACAAATGAACACTGGGAAATGTCCAGAAATTTTCCAGAATTTTCCTTACACTCATGTAACATACATGCATGTCTGAAAGGGGCTAGTCAGAGTAATGTTTGTTAATGGTAAATATGGCCCTACCAGCGCTAACTTTAGCAGACTCTAATTAGCTTTGTGACAACAACAGCAGTGTACAGTTATAAACAAAGACTCCCAGCTGCTCCACTCTTGTACAAAGTACAGATATAAAATTATAGACTGCTGCTACCAAAAATCAAACATGTGGCCAGGTGTAGTCAGGTTTCATACTTTTATCCTGGTCGTCTTCATCTGTGTTTTTCAAAATGTTTCTCCCATATTTACAGCTTTGAATAAAAGACCAATTTCAGTCTTGAACAGGCAGGTAATGCTAGTTGTTTATGCAGCTGGTGAATAGTGAAACAGGTTGATAACGATGAGAGCAGCCTTGGCCTGAATGTTAGAGACGAGGGATTGGGACCCAAAAGTCGCAGGTTCAGTCCCCTGGAGGGAGGAAAAATGGGAGGGAGGTACAATGAATAAACAGATTTCTCCTCCCTCAGGATCCGTGGCTGAAGTGCTGTTGAGAAAGGCATATTAACCGTCAAATGGTTAATTTGAGGGTTATCAGAGCCTGCTGTGGTGGGTGTTTGCTGCTCTGTGTGTGTGTGTGTTCACTTCCACTTCTTCATGATGAGAAAATGTTTGAATAATAATATACTGGTTTATGTGTGTTACAGCTATTGAAGAGTCTAGCTAATTCACTCCTAAATTACCCTGTATTTCAGGGTTCCACCTTAACCACAGCTCCAGTGGTAAGGCTAATGTGAGATTCAGTGCTTGTGTATGAACAGATATTGGTCCTATCTGGACTAAAGTTTAAGTTTACGGCAGCACATGACCTAAAAACACAGCCATGAAAGCAGACATAACACATACAAGCAAGACCTATAAACACTGCAGGTGTTGATTACAACCCCCCCCCCCCCCACACACACACACACACACACACACACACATACAGACTGCAATACACTTTTATGACATGTTTGGGCTTGCGCATTACACATTTTCCCAGAGGCCAAGAGTAAAGAGAGTTAATTGTTAACAACACTGGAGCATTTCCAGCGCAGTCACGGAATTCACTGATTGCGTGTTTTCCTTTTGGGGAGTTAGCTCCAGTGTTAGCTTTGCTGTGGGCAGGGGGATGTAGATAGGGAAATACTAGCCCTGTTTTGCTGAACTAAAGGGAAATTCTGTATTTTCGGATTCATGTGTACATTTCCATTCCACTCTATCATCAGCATGCAGTCTCATTCGACAGTATGGATGGGAAGACAGTGGGAATGCAGGGTTTGGAATAATAAACAGGCCCTGTGTGTCCCGGTGTCCACACAATAGTACTGAAAAGAAAGAAGCCAAAATCAAGATAACCAAGCAGGTTGTTATTACTGAGATACCACATTATCCTCTTCACCATGAGAAGACTAGGCCCATTACTGTTGATTATATTGCTTATAGACAGATATACAGATGGTTCAGACATATATCTGAAGAGCCTATAACTATCGTTAGCCTATAAGTAAATATAAACTAGGAAGCCACATAAAGTACTATCATATATTTGGGTATTTCTAGCTCTTCCTGTGCGTTTCTGTGAAGGTCTAATTGTGCTCATATGCTCAGTACATTGTGTCTCAGTACGTGTGTCTGCTGTCTGCCTGTTCATGTGACGACCATGTGCTGTTAGAGGTTAGGTTGAGTACGTTTTTTGACCTTTAACCCCTCAAACTGTTTATAGCAGGCTTTGATTAGCCCTTCTTCCATTTCTTTTGGGTGTAATCCTTGAAATGTAATTATTACATTGTGGAAAAAGATGTTTCCAAAATTCTCCATCATTTCAGTGGAAGTCAATGTAAAAAGATTTTATACTTTTTACATCATTTTGGATCATTTCTATTGGCCCTCGTCCATTCATCATGAAATTTGACAGCTGCTTTGTTACAGTGATGTAGTAAACCATAAGTTAACAAAAAAATAAATACATATATTTCTTTGTAACTATGTAAACTATGTCAATAATACAGCATTAATTACATTTACACATTTAAATATGTTCATGTATGGACACTTCAGCCATCTCCTCAACATTCTGTTTGTGTGTTTGTGTGTGTGTGTGTGTGTGTGTGTGTGTGTGTGTGTGTGTGTGTGTGTGTGTGTGTGTGTGTGTGTGTGTTTACTGCCAAATATGGACTCGATCCAAAGGCACAGTTTCATTTTACTGCTGTACAATGACAATGAAATAAAACGTTATTTACATAATTTAAAATGATTGCATGGTGTAGGACATAACTATAGACTACTGAGGTTTATTGAAGTACTCTTAAATGCTAATTTATGAACTTCTAAAAGTGGATTTTGTTTCTGAGATGATGTTTTGGCTCTTTCTCTTCCCTTTAGCTCATGTGGAGAACGAGGAGCAGTACACTCAGGCCCTTGAAAAGTTTGGAGAAAACTGTGTGTACCGGGACGACCCAGATCTGGGCTCAGCTTTTCTAAAATTCTCCGTCTTTACCAAGGAGCTCACCGCCCTCTTCAAGAACCTGGTGAGCTGTGTGTGTGAATGTGTGCATGCCCTACCCTCATCTTTAAAAGCAAATGGATTTTACACACATTTCCTTCCTTCTGTTAATGCGCTGGGACCCTTGAGTCTGAATGTAATCCTAAATCATCTGCCTATAGGGTGGATCAGCTTTCATGAGCAGCTCTGATTCACTTCATTATAATTCTGTCTGGCTACAGATGAGAGCTATCTCAGACACTCGAGATGTTTGTGGAAATCGACGGATATTACTGTTTCATGTTCAGCTTTAGAAATATAATATGATTACAGTATTACAGTGGGGTGGGGATGCATTGAATCAGTTTCAGCACAAAGTTGAGTGAAGGGTTTTTTGCACTGTGCAGTTCAGCTCAGCACAGCCCGACAGAGCACACCGTGTTTACGACGATAGAGCAAATTTCAGGAGGAACAGAAATGTTACAAATAAGCTAAATAAGATGGGTCCTACATTGTTTAGAAGCATAGCTGGCCAGATATCAGATACATGTGGTTTAGCACAACACAGCAGATGATTTTACAGTGAACTCAGGCTCCAATCACACACATTTAGAGATAAAATAACAGCCTGTGAGCATAAAGTGTGAGTGTTTTGTCTGTTTTCAGTTTCCTTCCTTTCACTTTGAGCCCAAAATCACCTCTAAACTGCAAACTTTTTCATACTCTTTGACTTTGGGGCCTTGACCTGTTTAATTTAAAGTGCATTTAAGGAATCAAAAAAGAAACTTAAAGCACCTGACACATAAAACTGGCTAGCAATTGTAATTCCAGTGATTTTCAGGAGGTTTAAATTGTTGGGGTCAAATCGACAAGGGTTTGGAAACTTGAAAGATGATAACTCATAATCATATCTGACACTCCCCACTTGGTGACCAAGAATCATGTGAATCAGTTAGACCCTGCTTAGCTTAAAATATTGGAAGCTGTTTAGTTTCTGAACTAAAGAATGATTGGCCAGTACTCGAACTCATCTCATCTCAGCCCTCGCTTTAACACGACCGATTAACTTCCCTGTTGCCGAGTTTGTATTCAGAATGTGCTCTGTTTAACTGCTAATCAGGATCCAACTGAGAAAAGCACTTTACTTCCCTGGAGCTGTTGTGTCTCTGTCTCTCCATATAATGATAATCTCCCCTGAAACAGAAAGCTAAGGCTCAGGGACGAGTGCAATGAGAGTCATTTAACACGCTTCTCTCCCGTTCCAGTTTCAGAACATGAATAACATCATCACGTTCCCTCTGGACAGTCTGCTGAAGGGAGATCTAAAAGGAGTTAAGGGGGTAAGTAAATACCATTTAAGATTGTTACTGCATGTTATGGTCATATGTGATTTGAGAATGTCGGGTTCACATTTCAGTTTACATTGTAGCGCGTCAATGATTCACGGTGGTGTAACATGCAGCGATGCTGACACATGGCTTTGGGTCCTGGGTTACATTCCTGCTCTGAGTCATAGTCTGTGAGGAGCGTGGTGTGTTCTCCCAGTGTCTGTGCGGGTTTCCCTTGGGTGCTTCTCCTTCCCCCTCACAGTCAAAAGCACATGCTGACCCTGATCATTATTAAGTTTTTGCAACATGAGTAACATTATCATTTATCATTCTATGGGGATTGGGCAAAATATTAATAGAATTGGAAATTGTGAAAATAATTATTGTGAATCGAATCATGGACTGAGTGCATCGCTACAACCTTAAAACATAACAATTAAACATTTTCTGTTTGTTTGAATTGTGATTGTTTCTGTTCTAACATTAGGCGTACAAATAAGCTTTAAAGTGTTTTATAAATGTATATGGTATAAAAAAGGTGTAATTGTAACTCAAAATTTGTAGTAAAAATGCGAATTGTCTTTTTGTTTTGTTTTTTAAAAGAATTAAGTATTATCATTCATTCATTCATTATCTGTAAGGGCTTATCCAGTTCAGGGTTGCGGTGGGTCCAGAGTCTACCTGGAATCATTGGGCGCAAGGCGAAAGCACACCCTGGAGGGGGCGCCAGTCCTTCACAGGGCAACACACACACATTCACTCACTCACACCTACGGACACTTTTGAGTCGCCAATCCACCTACCAACATGTGTTTTTGGACTGTGGGAGGAAACCGGAGCACCCGGAGGAAACCCACGCAGACACAGGGAGAACACACCAACTCCTCACAGACAGTCACTCTGTGACCTCCAGGCCCCTGGAGCTGTGTGACTGCGACACCTACCTGCTGCGCCACCGTGCCGCACATGAAGCATTAATATGCTACATTTATGATCGCTAACATCAAAATCACCATCTTAAAATCATCTAAACCAAACTATTGGATACGATATTATCCACAATAACAGAATAAATCAATGCACATGCTTTTGCAGCTTTTTATCCTGATGGAATCATCACTGAATAAAATGAAATTTGTCATTTGTAATATTTAATATTAATACCACAAATACAATCATACGTTACAGTAAAACTGCCTCAAAATGCAAATTGAGGTATAGCTACATGTCTTTGGCTGAAGAAATCTTCAATATTCAAAAGCATACGTCTGGAAAATCTGTTGGCGCTTCTAATCTGGGCTATCATTTTTATAGTTTATGATTTATGTGTAAGCTCCATGCCCTGCAGCCATTTTCCAGCCTGTGCATCTTTAGCAATTTAAACCTTGAGCAAAGGTTTTCACAACAGTGCTTGACATGATTAAACACACAGGGCATGCAGGCCTCAGGTAAATACAGTCGAGTGTGTGGTACCGGTGTGAATCATCATGAGAGAGAGTGAGAGTATGAGCAGACAGACAGATTGTTGTTAGTGTTAGTGTATGGGGCTCTTTTAGTCCGCCTCCCCCCATTAACGTCCATCTCGACCTCCCGACCCCTCGGCCTCACGTGACAGTGGTTCGTTATCTCCTGCGGTGAGGGTGATGTGATTTTGCTCCTAATGAGGCCTCTTCTCTCTGCTCTCCTCTCTCGTCTCCCTGGAGACTCCCTCCTACTCTGCCTCCCTCTCCCATTCTCTCTTTCTCTCGCTCTCTCACCATTTCCCTTGGAGAAGGGGCCTAGCCCTAAAAAGTAAATGAAACTGTCTCAGGGAGATGTTGCTCCACCAGTGCAGCTAGACACACATCAGAGCTCTAATGGGGATCAGCTCCAGGTTTAACACAGAGTGTCTCTTCTACTGAATCTCTGCCTATTCTCGTTTTTTTGTTCCCGCTTGCGCAACACCTATGACCTCATGGCCATTCTCGGCTTCTGACACAGCCATGACTTATCAGCTTGTTTATGTTAAAAAGAACACAATTAAAAAGACAGAGGACTGGAATAACAGGTTTTATTGCGGTATCTGAATTAGTCACAGACCACCAAGGCCCAGCATAAAATGTGGAGAACCCATGTCGTAATATTTAATAACGACACATTATTAACTCTCTTTTCCTTTAGGACTGTTCTATGCAAATGACTTCTGTTTGTTTGACGCCTCATTAGAAAAGCATGCTGGGGTGACACACTCCTTACAAGTGCGCAAGCTAGGTTAAACCGCCATAGGCTGAGGAAATGGATATACGCAAATGCATGGGTTTTCATGACGTCACATAAAAGAATTCATTCAATTCAAGCTTTTTTTTCACAGTTTACAGGAAAGTGAGGTAGTATTTTTTTTCTTCTTCGTAAAATTACAGCTTCAAATTTGTGATGTGATGTTTCACTATGCAATAGTTAGAACAGAGCCTCTGTCGTTGCTACTCTGAGCTCAGCACTGCAGAAACTACACCCCCCACCCCCTTTGATTTCGGGACAATGCTGTAAAAGTGAATTACCCTCTGCAACTGTAGGGAGCCCAGGTGCAAAAATACCAACTCTTACCATGTGATCCTTTAAACAAACGGTCAGTGTGTGGTCAAACAAACACAATTTTGAGGAAGAAGGCTAATGGCTCCAGGCTCTTTGGATCCTGTATGTGATCCTCACCCTAGGTGACTGTATATGAGGAGCTGGGGGTGTTCTCCATGTGTCTGTGTGGGTTTCCTCTGGATGCTCCAATTTCCGCTCACTGCTTATAAACACATGCTGGTAGGTGGATTGGCTGTGTGACTTACAGACTTTGTTTTGCTAGTGTTTGTCTGTTACCATGAAAGGCTTTCTATGGTAGGAGTGCTATGATGCAGGCTTGTTAAATGGCAGACATATTATTCAGTCATTAAAAACCTTAAAATAATATTCTTTATTTTGTCACAGTCCAATGAAAAAACATGTATCTCCCAAAATTTGTATCTTTACAGGAGAAGGAAAAAAAATAGATTTATTCCAAGTGTTCCATTTTTGGATCATTTCTATTTTTCCATTCAAATTACGGGGTTCAAAGGGTGTAGGAAACTAAAAATCCACAAAAATGAAGATACATTCATTCATTCATTCATTGTCTGAAACCGCTTATCAAGTGCAGGGTCACGGTGTGTCCAGAGCCTACCCGGAATCACTGGGCGGATTCCTGGAGGGGGTGCTAGTCCTTCCCAGGGTGACACACACACATATTCACTCATACCTATGGACACTTTTGAGTCACCAATCCACCTACCAACTTGTGTTTTTGGAGCGTAGGAGGAAACCAGAGCACCTGGAGGAAAACCACGCAGACACAGGGAGAACACAAAACACGCCTCACAGACAGTCACCCGGAGGAAAACCACGCAGACACAGGGAGAACACAAAACACGCCTCACAGACAGTCACCCGGAGGAAAACCACGCAGACACAGGGAGAACACACCACACTCCTCACAGACAGTCACCCGGAGGAAAACCACGCAGACACAGGGAGAACACAAAACACGCCTCACAGACAGTCACCCGGAGGAAAACCACGCAGACACAGGGAGAACACAAAACACGCCTCACAGACAGTCACCCGGAGGAAACCCACACAGACACAGGGAGAACACACCAAACCCCTCACAGACAGTCACCCGGAGGAAACCCACACAGACACAGGGAGAACACACCACACTCCTCACAGACAGTCACCCGGAGTAAACCCACGCGGACACAGGGAGAACACACCACACTCCTCACAGACAGTCACCCGGAGTAAACCCACGCGGACACAGGGAGAACACACCACACTTCTCACAGACAGTTACTCGGAGCGGGACTCGAACAAACATCTACCTGCTGCGCCACCTTAGAGAAATGCTGATTTGAATAAAAATGTTTTAGACTTAGGTCTTAAAACTCTATGGAAGGGGAAAGATTGACTTATCACTCCATAAATTCACTATCAATTATCTAGTAAGTGATTAGAAGCTCATACATAAGTTGTTAGATGTATTTACAAGAGTTAAGAATAGTCCAGCAATGCTAAACACTAAAGCTACAGCAACCAATAAGCGTGGACTATTGAATCTGTCTGTACCTTTGTTATTGCACTTGGCTTGAACCTGTCCCTTTTTAGCTGCACATTCACACTTAAATCCCACTTTATTCCACCTTTATTCTTAAATAAGAGTGTGAGGACAGGGGCTTGATTTAAGCAGGTTTTACAGGGTGTTAGTGTGTTAACATTCAGCACAGCGGTGCTAAAGTGTGGAATCTGCTCTGATTCAGATGGAGTCAGGCGCTAATGGATTAAGATTATAGGCCTCGGTGCATGTTGTCACTCGAGCCATTAAACCCATCGTGTGCCTTTCACGCTCCAAACACTGCAGCCTCTTTCACAATTAAGAGGAAGTCATATGCAAAGTGGAAAGGTTGCTCGGAGTTATATACATGTACATATCCAGAGTTTTGTTTTTTTTATCCCTTTGTGCGAACGACCCCGCTGCCCCGTGTCCTGACCCTGCTGTTTATCTGGCCCGAGGACTGTCGGGAAATGCTGATGTGGCAGCAGTTTGAGCTTCGAAAAACACACATGCAGAGCTGATGTCCCAGCAAAAACGCTGAAGCAGACCATCTCACACATGTACATAAGTGTGTGTGTGTGTGTGTGTGTGTGAGAGAGAGAGAGAGATTAATCCCAAGCTCAGCTTGTTATCACATAGATTTTGCAAGAAGAAAGTGTCTGAATCATCTTCTGAAGGATGCTCCTGGGTGGAGTAGAGTAGGAGAGACCATTAATAGCTTCTCTACACTGTGGAGCCATGGATGGACTGCAGGGCTCAGGCGATGCCACAGTGGCTCAAGTCAAAAATGCACATTGGCATTTAGGAATGAGCTTTTTAATTTGGAGGAGACTGGATTTGAACTCAGTTCTTACTCTGTCTTCCGTGGTCAAGCCATGGTCAGATTATGAATGATGTCACTGGATAGTCCATCCCTTTCAAATGATAAAGCAAACAGGGTTTAAAGCGACCAGGCATTTCCTGTGAGAGCAGGTGATTTGTGGACAGGACATGGTAGCTGTTGACATGGTGACGGAGCAACAAGTGACAGAGGCAGAGACTTAAAATAAAATGATTGGAGAATCGGAACCAATCAGAACCAATCACAGAGATGCGCTTTGAGGTCCCCACTGTGCACACATCCACATCAGACATCAGGTTCCTGCGAAGCTGTTGTTGTTTTGGAATATGTTTTATACTTAAGAGAGACTTGTTATTCAATGTTCAATGTTCTTTCAGTGTACACCAGTGTTTGATTGCTTCTAAGATAGATGTTGCGTTAATTATATGGCAATGACTGAATGATGCTGTACCCAGAAAACAAATATAATTTGGAAACTTATGGTTTACTACAGGATGTTATCAACTTTTATTTTTCTTGTGGATAAATCCATCCGTACATAAAACATTAAATAAAGCTCAGTATGAACATTTATTTTTGCTCCCATGTTTTTCTCATATTCATCCATTCTTTGTCTGTTACCACTTATCCAGTTCTGGAGCTCAGCCGGAATCACTGGGTGCCTTTCGGAGGCCGACACACACTCACAGATTCACTCTCACACTCACACCTAGGGACACTTTTGAGTCACCAATCCACCTACCAACGTGTGTTTTTGGACCGTGGGAGGAAACCGGAGCACTCGGAGGAAACCCACACAGACACAGGGAGAACACACCACACTGCTCACAGACAGTCACCCGGAGCAGGTCTCTAACTCACAGCCCCAGGACCTTGGAGCTGTGTGAAAGAGACACTACCTGCTGCGCCACCGTGCCACAAATACTGAGTAGTGAGTACTTGAAATATAAAATGTAATATTAGGTAATGCTCATATGTAATGCCATCAAATCAGTTTGTTGTTTTAATCATAGATGTTCACTGCAGACATTGTTCTGTGCTCATTATGCAATCTGGAAACACCTGACCTGAAGACAACTAGACAGCATAGTCATACACTTTTACTGACCAATAAAAAAAAAAGTTGTTGGGAACAGTGCAGTTTTCCACTTGTAATTTTTAGTCATTCCTGCCGCTGAACTCTGCACTGTGTCAGGTCATCCCTTTATTAACATGATGTAATGGATTCTGTGCAGAGTGGTGTGTGGTGTGTTTATTACTCTATTAATATGTTGCACATGCTCTCCTTGTTGTGTTATAGTTTATAGGTTAATGCTGAAGTCTGTAATAGGTGATATATGGTTGTGGTAACTGAACGGTTCTGAGCAAAGAGTAAGCACTCCAGTAGTGATTCCACACGGACACGGTTCTGCACAGAACACTTACAAAACCATCTTAGCCCTGTCCCTTCAGCTCATGTAATTAACTGTGCTTAGAGCTGATGAACTGTTTGGTAGCTGGGCTTAATGACACAGGGATTTGCTGATTGGTTCCACATTTAAGATACTCCATCAATGTCACTGTGGTTCTTAAGCCCTTTCTGATCAGCACAAACACAAGAAAACAGAAAACAGAGTCTACACAAGCGCTGACCGCGGATGTGATAACCGTTTGACCCTGCGGTGGAAAAAGAGGCTTAAATCAAGTGTTTTACACATAAGAACACAACAGTTTGAACTTCTTTTTCATATACTATTCTCAGTTAGTAATCTTAATGTAATAATATTATAATCCAAGAAACAAGTACAGGAGGTCCTCGAGTTACGTCAGTCCTGAGTTACGATGTTTCGTGGTTACGACATATCTCCCATTTACTGTATAAAGCCTTGTTTCGACTTAAGTGGTTTTGCATCGTAAACGTTGTAACGCAAACTTCGTGTTTGGTGTGCGCGGCGGAAGAATACACGGTTATACGGCTCGGGACCGAGGAGGACGGCGTCACCCCAGTCGCATTATTCCCAAGGGCGAATAAAACGTTAGGAGTCTTTCCCAAGGACTTTTCCAGTCAGACGATCAAACACTAGTCCAGAACTCTCCAAATCTGCTTTTGACCCACTGTTGGCCTTCGTGATGTCATGGTCTGCTATTATGTTCCAGATGGTGTAATGTGGTGGATAACACTCCCACCCTTGTGACAGGCTAGTGTCATTGGATCCATATTCCAGGGCGTGATTTTAAAAGGCTTATCATTATGACACCACCTCTGTAATTGATAATGTACCTGATTGGCCAGGTGTAACCTCATATCGGCCAGCCATTTTAAAATCCAGGCGTGGAATCTGGATCCAACGTCTAGATTTACAGACTTCGGGACTGTTGTAAGGCTGGCAGTGTTATCCACCACACTTTACCATCTGGAACATAGTGGTAGACCTTGACATCATGAAGGCCACAGGTGGGTCAAATGCAGCCATCATAAATTTGACTTGACTTGGATTGCGGTCTGTGACTCTCCACATGAATCCAAACGCTGAGTACAGGGTAAATCTGAACTTGAAGCTCCTCCAATGTCACAGCTGCTGTGTTTACTATTGACAGTATTGCTGAGCAAGAAATCGCGTGATGTCCGCCAAACTTCCTGAGAACCCTGTGTGTTTCCTTGGTTGTCCTCTGGGATGGGAATGTTCTGGGTTTGGGTTAGTAACCTTACAGTACTGTACAGCTTTGGCAGATGGTAAAACTCCATAATGTGCCTTGTGTGAATGGGCTACTGTTCATTCTTTGTGTGTGTTAGTGTCACTCATGAAGCCGTCACTTAAGCTCCCTTAATGCTTCAGGCTTTGGATTATTGTGCGCAGATGTCCTACTAATGAACAGCAGAGCCTTGAATGTGCTAGCGCGAACACTTCATTAGCACAGTGGAGGAGAGGGAGAGTTTTAATCTCACCCTCCTAAAACCTAGTGACCTAAAGCCCAAAGCAAACCAGCATTCATCCTAGCAACTCCCAGAGTCACTCGTTTGTGTTTACCTTGCTCTAACCAACTTGGTTAAGCACATAATTAACAGACTGGGATATGGAAACCTGGCTTGAACATAAACAACACACTTAGGTTCACTGTATTCTTGCTTTTTCAAATTTCAGAGGTGATGAGAAGGTTATAACACCCCAAATTATTATCACTCAACTATAATACACCATAGCCCATTCCACCCCTCAATAATTAGTTTTGACATCAATTATTTATAGTAAAATAATAACAATATTACAAAATAAATTTTGTAGTTACAATTACAATTAAGGCGGCACGGTGGAGCAGCAGGTAGCAGTCACAGCTCCAGGGACCAGGAGGTTGTGGGTTTGACTGGGGTGACTGTCTGTGAGGAGTTGGTGTGTTCTCCCTGTGTCTGCGTGGGTTTCCTCCAGGTGCTCCGGTTTCCTCCCACAGTCCAAAAATACACGTTAGTAGGTGGATTGGCGACTCAAAAGTGTCCGTAGGTGTGAGTGAATGTGTGAGTGTGTGTTGCCCTGTGAAGGACTGGCGCCCCCTCCAGGGTGTATTCCTGCCTTGCGCCCAATCATTCCAGGTAGTCTCTGGACCCACCGCGACCCTGAACTGGATAAGGGTTACAGATAATGAATGAATGAATGAATTACAATTAATTCTACCATAATAAAAACAAACGAAAAGTGCTTTACACCTTCCTAAACATTCACTCAGTACATGAGGGTCTATGAATATGCAATTAGCCCCTGCCTCTATCTCAGCCAAAGTTCTAGCTCTGAAGTCATTAGGATTGGTTCCTTAGATTCATGACGTCAAATCCACATCTGTCTGAATCCAAAGAAGAAATGTCAGCAATGGTGCTGAGCTCTTTTTTTTTCACTCTGGATATATCTTCTAGCACGTATACAACACAGCACGCATGCTAACAAATCTTAAGATACGATATACCACTGTCGCCTAGAAACACGTCTTAAAGGAGCAGTCTGTAATACTGTCACCAAGCGTTTAAAATGGGAACTACAAAACAAATTCAAAAGAGTGGAGAGAACTGTCTGTGAAGCTCAACCAGGTTGTGAGTTTGATGAAAACTGAACGAACACAAACAAGCAAGAGACACTTTTAAGAAAATAATGTGCCATAATCAACCAGTTTACACAAAAAGTGTTTATTGTTTCAGTAAAACATCTAGAGAAAGGGCAAAAGCCAAACAAAACAAAAGTGAACGAGTGGCCGCCATTTTACCTGCATTTAGCTTTACCCTCTAAATCCATCTTGAATATTTCAACTGGGCACGGCTGGTGTTACTTATCTGTTTTCCCTTCCACCATAAGCCTTTATGGACAGGTTTCGCGCTCAAACATTTAGTTCCACTTTAATGAAGGTCATTGTTAATAACGTCTCTACATGTCTCTGGTTTTGTCATTTGCAGGACCTGAAAAAGCCCTTTGACAAGGCCTGGAAAGACTACGAAACCAAAGTGTAAGTAATGTTTTTTGCTCCATCCCTGAGCAGATTGGTTAGACTGGTTATAGGTCCACATAGAAACTCTCGAGAAGCACCAGAAGTGGGTAGTAACTAGTTACGTTCCCTTAAACAGCATGTGTGTAATTATATAATGATTGATGTTATAGTCAGATCATGGGACTCATTATTTTACGCTTGAGTACAGAGTCAATCTACTCTACCCACCTCTGAGAGAGAGAGCGGTAGTGGCCTTGCTGCTCATATCAAATGAAGTCTAAAAAGATAACTGCTGCTCATTTTGACACATTTTTAATGTCTACCTCTAAATCTTACACCGATGAGCTAATGAACTAAAGCTAAGTGTGTTGTTTGTTTACGGAGTCTTTTAACTGTCCTGTCTTGTGTGTTCCATTTAAGTCACTTTTTTTAGAGCCACATTCCTCCAGCACTTACAGCAGATAATGAACCTGTTAATCTCGTCACCTCATCTCCTCCAGTTTTGAATGTCACACTAACTGTGTTTTGCCTCATTCACACTTCACTGTATGAAATCTTTTATAGCATTTTTATATATTTTCCAAGCTGCAAGGGACATTCTTTGCTGAAAGGGTAATGAATTTTCCTCTACGCCTCTCGATTAGATGAACAGAAGCCAGGATGCTTTTTTTTGTGCCATTTAGTTTGATCTCATTATCTCCAGCCATCAATCGCTTAATTTTGCTAATTTTGGCAAGTGCTCCATTGAGACCCCCTGTGCCCCCCGCCCCTCTGTCCCAATCACACATTCACATAAGCTCTCATTTCAGTAAAACTCTGATAACAGTCGCGAGTGTCTTTTCTGTTTCGAGACTGAGTGGAATTATTTGATATTTTATGTTAATTTCTTCAGACAGTGAATGTTTAATTTTTGCAAATTCTCATCACCAACCAAAAACTTATCGACCAATCATCTTTGTCTCTGGAGTCCTTTTCCTACCTTTATTATTAGTACATTATTAGTTGCTGTGATCGCTCTATATTCTATCTGAAGTCCAGCCCCGTGCTGGAATCCTGCCTTACACCCAGTGATTCCAGAAATCTGGATGAAGCAGCTACAGCAGATAAATGAATGAATGATGTAACTTACTCAGTACTGGTGTTTTATAGACATTTTTCTGTGAGTATTTTCATCACTTGAACAAGACGTGTTGTCTGTCCTGTCTGTAATATTTCGCTGTGGAAAAAACAAACAAAAAAAGAAGCGGGAACAAATTTCACAACAATTTGTGTCACAGCCATTGTTTTAAGGTTTCATGCAAAAAAAATAAATAAAAATAAATAAATAAATAAATAAATATATATATATATATAATTAATTTTATTTATTTTTTAATTTATTTTGTTTTTTTATGTCAATTATTTCACTTCACTTTTTTTAGATCAGTGTCTAATGACCTTAAGACAAGCCAAATTACACCGTGTCCACAACAACTCTTCATACCTTCAGCATGGGCAGAGCTGAGCTGTTGTAAGCGAAATTGGCAAATACAGAGGAACCTCTACTAACGAACGCCTATACTAACAAACTTTACAAGATAGGAACCGGGCATTTGAATATTTTTTGCCTCCACCAACGAACCATGACTCTAGAAACGAACCGGAGCCTCCGCCGAGCCGGCGGCTGGAGATGGCCACTGACCCCAACGGGAGTCTCCCAGCGCGCCCAGACCTGAGTGAGCTTTTAAGATTAGCAAATTGTAGCTTTAGCAATTTAGCATTAGTGTAAATAGCAGACATCGAAATTCGTGCTAAGTTAAGCCGTATCTACGCTTCGTCTCCCCACATTCACTCACCTACGCTCCGTTATTCCACCCACCCCCCACCTCCCGTCATACAGCCAGTGCCTGTGTTACTCCTCCAGCCAGTCGTCACGTCTTCAAGGTAGCGATGTGTAATCACTTAAAACTTTTATTTCTTTTTTATTACTGTTTCCACTGTATTTCTTTTTTATTTATAGTAACGCTACATGTATTGTTTTACTAATTTGAGAGTGTTGTAAACATATATCAGTGCAAAAATGTGACTTTCGGGGGTGGGGGCTGGAACACATTAATTGCTTTTCCATTATTTTAAATGGGGAAAATTGACTCGAGAAACGAACTTTTCCACTTACGAACCGGGTCACGGAATGGATCAAGTTCGTAGGTAGAGGTTCCACTGTATATATATTTCTTCACAAAATAAATTGTTTATTTTTGCAGCTTCCATATGTAACCTGTATTTTGAAAACATATTTTGAAAATGCAATGTGTTCATACTACATCAACTTTTTCATTTGCATAAAGAGTGAATCTATTTATTTGTTTGTTTGTTTTTATTAATGAGCCCTTTAAAATGGACACGAAACAGACATGAATCATGCTAGTGTTGTCTTGCTTTTTTTGTTTTTTTTTTTACAATTCTGCACATTATTCATTAGGTAGGGAATTTATTTGGTCACGTAACATCTTTTGAACCTCAAAATGTATGTCGTGTCAGTGTCGGCTTGGTGCATAAATGTAATTTCCGTAACTCACGATAAGAGGCGTGATTTCTCTGTACGGCAGACTGAGCGAGGCCTGCCTTAGCCGAGTAATTTAAAAGTGCTAGGAGTGACAGCTCTTGTCCTTCCCTGGGGACAGTCTTTTTTTTTTCCTCTTGTAATATGAACCACTGCCACTGGTAGGAAATTGCCTTTTTGTTGACAGTGTGTTGCTGACTGTAATGAACTCAAAGAAAAAAAAAAAGTGGAGGTTGCTTTTGTTTTTCTGCCAAAGTGGTGTGGACGCATGTGTGCCGTGGCCTGGTCTCATTCTCACCACCTGCCTGTGTGTCTGCCAGAATGAATTGTGGGTAATTTGCTGAACTGTCCAGCACACATGCTAACACACCACTTTGAATTGCCTGATAACTCTGTCTGCCTCCGATCCGTCACCGTTTCCACTCACTTTATCGACTCCTTCCTTTATTGTTTTTGGTTTGGAGAATGGCTTGGGGTTTTGTCAACGTCTTTGACAAATATCAGGACACCCACCAGGCTTTTGACTCACTCACAGGATCCAGAGGTGGTCATCTCATGTGTGGTTTCAGGTTGTAGCTACAAAGGGCTTTCTGTTCATGCAGTTTTAAAACTTAAATCACAAGCAAAGTTTAACACGTATTGAAAACACACAATAGCACTTCGGGCAGTGAGCAAACACACACCTCAGCTGTGGATGTTGAGGGAGGAGACCACACTCTTCCTTCACTCCCCCAAGTCGAGGGGGTTTCAATTGGTGACCTTCCGGTCCCAACCCTCTTTCTCTAACATTTAGGCCACGGCTAAGACTCGGCACAGTTGCACACATAATGGATTTGATTAAAATGATCCAAAAACAGCTCATTTAGGATTTGTTACCTATTTCATATCCAGATATAATTACCTCCTCATCTTGTTTGCAGCTGATCTAACAATAATTGGCATGAATTACAACAGCTGCGTCTGGAAATGAGGTGACACTGAACTCATTGGTGCTACAATCACAATCTGGCTCATCAACAACAACGCAGCTCACTGCTGGCTTAACACACGCTGTGCTGGGAGTTTGTGTCGATGAGGGAAGTTGGGAGCTGAAGATTTCTGAGCTCATACATGTGTGAAAGTGTCCTGGAAAGCACCACTTAAAGATTACCATTCATCCCATAGAGACATCTGCTTAGACCTGGGTTTCTTAGACCTGGGTATGATGCCAAATACAGAGCTACGCCACAAGTTCACAGTTTATTTTCTGCCTGATTTTACTGTCAGTCCAAAACCTTTAAGCTGCATCTTCATATATGTATTTATTTATTTCATATAATTTGTGAATGCCAGGTTTCTCCCATTTAACTCTGTTAGACGCTCCTACCTCATTGGTCCACCTTGTAGATGTAAAGTCAGAGACAGTAGGTCATCTGTCGCTGCACAGTGTGTGTCGGTCGTCCTCTATTCCTTCATCAGTGACACAGGACGCTGTTGGTTCTATATTTTTGGTCAGTGGTCTATTCTCAGTCCAGCAGTGACAATGAGGGGTTTAAATACTCCAGCAGCTACTGCTGTGTCTGATCCACTTGTACCAGCACAACACACACTGGTGTGTGTGTGTGGACTAAAGAAGCAAACCTTCAGGATTTGAATTTGCAGCAGAGAGAAAACCTCTCATTCCTGTCCTATAGCCCTCACTAAATCTAAAAAGATGCCAGCTCTGGAGTCCTGTGACTGTGTCCGGTTTTCCTCCACTAGGAGGAAACCCTGCATCCATCCTATAGGGTCCAGTATGCTGCTGGAGCATACGGAAGAGAATGCCCTGTTGCATGATCGGTAACTGTTGTATGTAAATCAGTGTGTGGGCGAGTTTGTGGGTTCTAAAGGGCTGCACTGTGTGTTCTCGCAGCACTAAGATTGAGAAGGAGAAGAAGGAGCACGCCAGGCAGCATGGGATGATCCGGACGGAGATCAGTGGAGCGGAGATCGCAGAGGAGATGGAGAAAGAGAGGCGATTCTTTCAGCTTCAGATGTGTGAGGTCAGTAGGAGCAGGAAAAGGGCTGTTCCTTTGGAAAGGTGGGTGCTTTGTGGTGGGTGTAAAGCCTCTGTCTCCACACACCTCTCCATAGAAAATCATGAAAGCATGTTACTTTATGTAATGTCTCAATGTGAGGTGTGAGCACGATGCCCCTCAGCACTGGCGCTGTGGAGCAGTGGAACTGTGTTCCCTGGAGGAAAGGTGCTCTATTTAGTCACTGTGAGATGAGTCGGGGATGTGTTAATTATCTAGAACTGATCATCCAGCATTAGTACCCGATTGGGTCCCAAGACCGAATGCTTTTAACCCCATCATCTAGTGTCAGCTAAAAAATAAAACAATGCAGCTGTTAAGTGAGTACAGTATGCTGTAAAGTCTGATAAAAGATCTCGTCAATAGCAGTGTTTGACTTCCACGGCATGTTTTGGTTTTAGGCCGATTCCTCTTGCCCTGTGTCACTTTTTTTTTATGTGTTGGTTGCAGTACCTTCTGAAAGTGAACGAGATCAAAATTAAGAAGGGTGTGGACCTGCTCCAGAATCTAATCAAGTACTTCCACGCACAGTGCAAGTAAGGACCCGGTTCTTCTTTGTTACCTTCTTAACTGATAAAAGCACAATAAAGGCTTTCGCAGTCGTCGCTGAAGAAATACATTTCACAGTGTGACGCCTGCAGCACACTCCAAGGTTTCCACTGTCAAGTCATGTTTCATTTTAATAATGCTTTGTAATTATTGTTTAAATTTAAAAAAAAAAAAAAAAAGTTTAAATGGAGTTAGTCAGCGACAATTTTGGAAATCTGCACTTTTGAGCTTTTGTCTTTAAATAAGAGTTTAAAAAAATTGACATATCATAGATTTCTGTTATTTTAATTGCATTTTATAGAATATCTCAAAACGTTGTGTGTGTGTTTGTGTGTGTGTTAAATAATGGAACATTATTGTTTCAGATTATTCCACTATTTTATAATTACCCTCGACCTTAGAAGACAGGTCCATTGTACAGGGGATGGACAATGAAACTGAAACACCTGGTTTTAGACCACAATAATTTATTAGTATGATGTAGGGCCTCCTTTTGCGGCCAATACAGCGTCAATTCATCTTGGGAATGACATATACAAGTCCTGCACAATGGTCAGAGGGATTTTAAGCCGTTCTTCTTGCAGGATAGTGGCCAGGTCTCTACGTGATGCTGGTGGAGGAAAACGTTTCCTAACTCGCTCCTCCAAAACACCCCAAAGTGGCTCAATAATATTTAGATCTGGTGACTGTGCAGGCCATGGGAGATGTTCAACTTCACTTTCATGTTCATCAAACCAGTCTTTCACCAGTCTCGCTGTGTGTTTTGGTGCATTGTCGTCCTGATACACGGCACCGCCTTCAGGACACAATGTTTGAACCATTGGATGCACATGGTCTTAGTGGTGCAATGTAAAATTAATGAAGATTGGCCACCAGTCTGGTCCAATTTAGCCATGAAACCTCCCACACTACAATGACAGGTGTTTCAGTCTCATTGTCCAACCCCTGTAGGTTTGTTTTCAATAGAAATCAAAATGGCTGTATTTGCACTCTAAAAATGAAGATCATTAAGTTATATAAAGAATCACACTCTTAAAAATAAAGGTGCTACAAAAGGTTCTTTGAGTGATGCCATAGAAGAACCACTTTTGTTCCTTAAAGAATAATTTTTGTTTAAGAAATGTATGTGAAGAACCTTTTAAAGGTTTTAAAACCATCACTCGTTCTTAACGTTGTTTACCCATTTAACCATATTCACAAAAATGGCACCTATATATTTTAAGAGTGTAGAGTCAGTACTTTTCCCTGTTTACGTCTTATTTATTGAATAATGCAATGAGTTTGAAAGTTTTAAAAAAGAACCCATTCATGGATAGTTTGTCAAAAATAGACTGTATGCAATTGAATGTGAATAATTATATATTTACTATGGAAAAGCTGCCTTGTTTTCGCAGATAAACACATGTGTAGACACTCTAGACTAAGTCTATGATAAAATTAAAAAATCCATGGAAGGATCTACGCTGAACGATTTCAATTAATACGACAGAGGACAGATAGTTGCTTTATTTAAAGGTTAGAGATGACCTCATGCTGTAGGATGTGCCCAATTATTTCAGAAGGTCAGCTGAGAAATGCTTGCTGGAGAGGAGGATTTCAGACACTGTAGAGTGCCCTTATGTGTGTGCGTGTGAGAAGGTCAAGAAGCTCTTGGGGGAGATTCGATGCTAATTTAATACTGTTGTAAAGCTAATCCGATGTCTCTTGTCTCAGTTTCTTTCAAGACGGCCTGAAGGCAGTGGACAATCTCAAGCCCTCGATAGAGAAACTGGCCACGGACTTGCACACGGTGAGTAGAGCAGGTTTGGTGTGGCCATTTTCTTAAAACAGATTGATTTTTGAATTTTCCACGATGTTATACATAGATACAGTGCCAAATAGTGTAGAAACAGTGTAAAGAATTAGAATCACTTTACTGGCCACTGTGCTCCACATTTAAACCAATCCGTGCAGTGAAACACACATTTACACACATTACAGTGAGCACACATGCCCGGAGCGGTAGGCAGCCCTAGCCATGGCCCAGGGAGCAGTTGGGGGTTAGGTGCCTTGCTCAAGGGCACTTCAGTCATGACCTGCCGGCTCTGGGGATCGAACCAGCAACCTTCCGGTTACACGTAATATCTCATTACAAACTAAAACGAATACCAGCAGTAATGGGGTATAAGGTGGTGGAACTGTGTTTTCTGGGGAGATTGAGCCCCTTTCAGTACATTTGGGATGAGTTGGAGTGAGTCAGATTCTCACGGCAATGTTCCAACATCGAGTTATAGCCTTCCTAGAGGGGTAGAGACTGCTACCCCCATCATTAATAACGTCACCTGCTTATAAAATCAGACCCCCTTGGGCATTAGAGACTGTCATTTTTTACACTTCAAAATTGATGTTCTCACCTCCTGGAGAGCATTTCTGACTGAATAGGAGCTTTTAGTGTTTTATCTGGATCCAGAAATAGCCTTTAATAGTCTAATTTTAACTCAGGTGATGTAATCAAGAGTCAGAAGCTTCAAAGACAAGACAGGCAGGGTTTTCAGAATGAAATGACTTGCATTCTCTCTCCCTCTCTCTCACACACACACACACACACACACACACGCATACAAAAAAACATACACACCTCCACAAGGACCAAAATAGAAAAGGCATTGTTTGGGTTCAGGATCGTTCTCAGCACTGCAGTGACTCTGAGGTGTTCAAAAACTCTGGTAGCACTGCTGTGTCTGATCCACTTGAACCCAAACCAGCTAACACTCCACCACCACAACACACCACAGTCCAGTTATTTAAAGAGTGATGTAAAATGACAGTAATAAGTGATCTATTCTTATCTAAAATAAAATAATAAAACTGTATTGTCTATGCATGAGCTGTCTATATTTGTCCTGAGTAAATCTAGGCCATAGGGTGTCAGAGATCAGGTGATCTAGTTTAGGGATCTTGTGTGAGGGTGATTAGGGTGAAATGGTGTGAACCGTTACTTTACATTTTTGCAGTTTTCAAAGCCTTGGAACGGAAACTTGCTTCTTATTTTTCTCTCCCTGTGTTGACTGTGCTGGGTTTCAGATCAAACAGGCCCAGGATGAGGAGCGCAGGCAGCTCACACAGTTGAGGGACGTGCTGAAGACTGCACTGCAGGTGGAGCAGAAAGAGGTAAAGCCTGCCTTCTTTGCACTCAGTTTATTTTTTATATCAGCCCCATTTAACCCTGCTCTCCATCAGTAAAGACAAAGTTTGACCAGTGACTTTAAAATTTTAAAGGGGCACTGGGTAGAATTTAAATTTAAATTTACAGCTTCAAAATCATTATGTTGCTTCGCTGAGCTGTAATAGGGGAAATAGACCTTTATTTCGTTGCTACTCTGTGCTCAGCACTGCAGAAACTGCACTGTGTAACTTTAGGAGGAGGGTAGGAACCACCTTACTTCTTTCCCGAACCCCTTTGATTTCAGGACAGTTAATTACACTCTGTAACTGTAGGAGGAGCCAAGGAACAAAAATACCAAATCATACCCAGTGTTTCTTTAAGTAATCTGTTTTTTTAAGGTATTAATTCATCGGTGAGCTTATTTATAAACTGCTAAAAAGATAAACATCCGTACCTTTTCTCTGATGATTGCCTCCAGGTTTATACTCGCTCTCTGACTTCTCACATTCTTCAGCAAGATTTCAGGTCTTTCTCCTGACCTCAAACAAGTACCTTTAGTTCTTGTAATCCATGGTCATTAAGAGTTTACACACTCTTAAGCCAAATTTAAAGCAATCAACAGGCTTCTTAACGCCACGTGAGCTGCTGTTAAGGAGCCAAGACTTTGTTTTGCTTAGTGCTTGAGAACTGTGCTCGCTTTCTGATGCTTGCCATGTTTGTGTAGCTGCTGTTGTGAAACCGTGTAAATCATCTGATACAATGCTTTCCACTCTTCTTTAATGCTTCCGTCCTTTGCCAACGAAGTCTAGGAGAGTAAGTGCCTTCTCGATGTATCTTCACTGTGTCTAAGGGAATGAGTGTGGGAATGAGGGAGCTCTCCAAACATCGCTTACATTTTGAAATTTACAAAAAGCAAACCCATAAAAGTCTTGAAATCTGCACAAATATGTCCCTTGCTCTTTAGTCATAAACAAGGCATGGAGCTTTAAGGTATAGGTGACCAGCTAAATCATGTTTGATGGCCAAAATTGACTTGCGATTTTGCATATCATCACAATCCAAAATAAAAATATGTACCTCTGAAATATTTTTACACTTCCAATTCCATTTGCAGTTTTTCTACTGGTACATTCATTGTCACAACTAGATTGATCCTGCACTTATTGCTTAAGGGGTTCCTCAAGGGTCAGTTCTTGGTCCTCTTGTTTTCCTGATTTATAGGATATAGCTTGGTCGAATTATTCAGATGTGTTTGCATAAAATCCTCCTCCAGACCCTCCACACGGTCCCTAATATAATGAATTAAAAAACTAGATGAATGAAGACTTCTTACAATTAAACTCTGACACAACTGAGATGCTGGTCTGCACTTTATCTTAGAGAGCTCCTCCATCCCTACAACTCCCTTCTATGGGTGGCTGGTCCTTGAGTGCTGTAGTGTGGAGTTCTTTACCCCTGCCCTTGTGTTTCTTAATGTCTTGTCTGTTGATGCTTGATTTTTTTTTTAAGTTGTTGCATGTAACCCAGCTTTGGCTTGGTCAAAGGTGATATATAATAAAATGTATTATTTAAACGTCAGATACCACATAATGGAGTCTAAACTTACATTAATGCTAGCCACATTAGCCTCATAGCATCATCTGGAACTATTTAAGTCACATAATGGGCTTCCTTTATGGTCACCCCAGGTGAAGAGTGAGTGATAAGTAGAGTCAGAATTTTAAGGCCTTAGTTTCATTCAGTGTTGCAGGACTCATCCCGCCGGCTTGAGAGTGTTTCATTCTATGAAACATCTATTTTTCCATTACCGCAGTTTCAGACTTTCAGAATGAAACCCCCGCGGGGGCGTTCTGGCAAGTCCACTACGACTATTTCCTCAAAGGAAGTGACCACATCGTAGTGCAAAAACATTATTTTTCCCCTGTTTCCCTAACTCTTAGGTTTAGCTTATTCCTCTGAAAGTTACATACAATCCTTTGCTCATGTTCTAGGATTCACAGGTGCGACAGAGCGCCACCTACAGCCTCCACCAGCCCCAGGGAAACAAAGAACATGGGACAGAGCGTAATGGAAACCTGTACAAGAAAAGTGATGGGTGAGTTAGTGCAGGCTTCATTAGTATGCTATCCATCCATCTATGAGTGCATATCTATATTCATGATCACCACTGAAACTCAAACAGCATTATTCATCATATAGTGAAGACCTCAGAACTCAGTTTAACTGCAGCTGAGGTCGGTAAATGGTGTAAAACAACAGCGGGGGGTGTGTGATGATAACTTCCGTTTTCCTGACTCCTAGTCTACGGAAAGTGTGGCAGAAGAGGAAGTGCACAGTGAAGAACGGCTACCTGACCATCTCCCACGGGACGGTGAGTCAAAGCACATCCACAGTGGCTCTCAGAACAGCTTCAGTGAACTGTGGCGTAGATCCGTACTGGATAAAGGTGTATTGAGTGTATTGAGATGGGGTTGTCGCATTGATCCCTTAATCACTTAATGCCACCAGATTCTCACAGAAATGTTCCAAACTCTAATAAAAAGCCCTCCTAGTAGAGCAGAAGCGGTTATTGAAGCAAAGGGGGACACAGAAGGCTGCCCACTGCTCCGGGCATGTGTGCTCACTGCCCCCTAGTGTTCACAAGTGTGTGTAAGTGTGTGTTTCACTGCACGGATTGGGTTAAATGCAGAGAACAAATTTCTCTGTGTGCAAACACAGTGGCCAATAAAGTGATTTTAATTCTAATCTTAATTCAAACTATCTGTTAATAACTCTTATTTCCTGTAGTCTATTCTCCAGAAGCAGAGTGTCGTCTTTGTGATGACCTCTTTATACTCTGGTGTCCTCACTACTGAAGGAGACCAGTCTGCTCATTGGTTAAATTTTTTCAGCTTGTTCTGTGTCCTCCTTCTTGGGAGTTTGTTCCTCTATTCCCCAGAGAGTGGGAGAAAGAGGGACTGAGAGAGGTTATGATGGGAACTGCTGCCTGATGAGAGACTTGCTGCAGTGTTATTGAGTGTTTTTCTCCATCTTCAGAAGGAATGAGAGAGTGAAATCACTGCATATTCATTCACACAGGGAGAGACTGATGCTAAAATACAGAAGCCTGTCTCTGGTTTCGGTTTAATTCATAAGCACAGTGTGACTAGTACAGCTCTCTCTAATCTCTCTGTCTCTCTCTCACTCTCTCTCTCTCTCTCTCTCTCTCAGGCGAACAGACCTCCAGCCAAGCTAAATCTTCTGACCTGTCAAGTGAAGCATAACCCAGAAGAGAAGAAAAGCTTTGACCTCATCTCACGTACGGTGATCACTTTGGTCTTCATACACACACACACACACATATATGTACACACACACACACACATTTCCAGAAGTGTCCTTATCCAGAAGAAGGAAAAACTTTCATACTTGCTGGTCGTTTTGGAGAATCTCTGCAGGTTCATTAATCATATCCTCCTCAGAATATAAAGTTGTGCTTGTATTTTCTGATGATGTCATAAAACGATAATCAAAAACAATGGAGATAAGAGGCTTTGTTTCAACGGTATATAAGATGTACACACACACACACACACACTCTAAAAGCCTACTCCCAAAAAGATATCCCCCTGCCTCCCCTTCAGTGCTGAACCTGTAAAGCGACCCCTATGAAGGCCCTTTTGTAAAATGAATGTGGCCCAGAGGGAAGGGGAGGGTATTTCAAACCTGCAGAGCTCCACAGTGTGTTCGGGCATTTTCCACATTCATCCTTCCTTTCACAGTGAAAAGAAAGAGTTCTTCTGCCTCGGTTTAGCCTGTAAGAGCATAAATTGGAGCATGGACCAGTGTCAGGAAAACAGGCCTTGTTTTCATCGTGTTGGCAAACACTGCACCGCCTCTTTCTGTGTACACGACGAAAACACAGTCCTCTGTATCTCAGCGAGTTAATGATTTGCTTTGGTTTAGATTTACACACACATTACTCAGTGACATACTACAGTTTAATTATATATATATATATATATATATATATATATGTGTGTGTGTGTGTGTGTGTGTGTGTGTGTGTGTGTGTGTGTGTGTGTGTGTTAATTAACTCAGCATAAACCTAGATATTATAAACAGTACGAATATACTTTAGTTTTCACTCTGTAGCGTGTTACAGCAGCTGGAGTATAGCGCTGTGCTCCTGTACTCCATAAGGTACAGTGTTACAGCTGAATGAAAGATGAAAAGCATCAGTGGTCTGTGATGAACGTTTGTGCCCGAGGCTTCGTGTTTTGTGCATAACAGGCCTGACATGACTTCAGGATTACGGTTCTTTTTACTACCTTCCTGAACACTCATTCAGGGCATACCCTTTCTCTTATCTCATACCCCCCGCCCCCTCTCTGTCGGACTGACGGTCTCCATCTCCCTCCGTTTCCATTTTCCAGATGATAGAACGTATCACTTCCAGGCAGAGGATGAGCCAGAATGTCAAATGTGAGTACGTGGATGTGTGAGGGTTTTTTTTTCTGTGCTAAAAGGAAACCTTTCACTGTGTACTTCCTTTTTCCTTTTCCTATTTCTCCTAATTGCCTCCTTCCAAATGTTCTCTTTCTCTCTCTCTCTCTCTTTTTCTCTCTCTCTCTCTCTCTCTCTGTCTCTCTCTCTCTCTCTCTCTGTGTCTCTCTCTCTCCCTCTAACCATTTGCCAAATCACTGAGAGTAAGAGGTGAAGCTAAATTCTTCTCATAGTTCTTTTATTCTTCCTCTGTGACCCTCAGCTGGATCTCAGTGCTGCAGAACAGTAAAGAGGAAGCGCTTAACAACGCCTTTAAGGGCGACCAGCATGTGGGCGAGAACAACATCGTCCAGGAGTTGACCAAAGCCATTCTGGGCGAGGTCAAGCACATGACCGGTAACGACGTCTGCTGTGACTGTGGAGCACCCGGTGAGTGACCCGTACACAGACAGGAAGGACATGAGGGAAGAGAACGAGAGGAGATTAGATGATAGCTTTTATGACTCTTCTTCAGATCCAGAAGAAGCTGGTTTTATGAAAGAACATGACCTAAATAGCTTCAGCTCTTTTCAGAATGCGATATAGATACATATCTATGCTCTTAATACCTCAGTCCTTTACTTAGTAACCTTCCCTGTCTCCTGAAGCCCTTGTCTGTTTGTAAATAAGCTCTCAGTAGAGATTTAAATATATTTTCCATAAGAATTTCTACACAAAATTGAAGGTAGTTAATCAAATTGCTTGTTTTCATACCTTTATACTGTTGTTATTCCACAGAGTATCTATAACGGTGTTAGTATACCTGCTCTATAACTGTATCCGTATGCATAATATGTGATATAACATGATATTATATGTTTATATATTGATATATTGATATACAGAGTGGGCCATTTATATGGATACACCTTAATAAAATGGGAATGGTTGGTGATATTAACTTCCTGTTTGTGGCACATTAGTATATGGGAGGGGGGAATCTTTTCAAGATGAGTGGTGACCGTGGCGGCCATTTTGATGTCAGCCATTTTGGATCAAACTTTTGTTATTTCAATGGGAAGAGAGTCATATGGCACATCAAACTTATTAACTCATTCCCATTTTATTAAAGTGTATTCATATAAATGGCCCACCCTGTATAATGATATCCTAACCCTAACATGATATAAATATATACAAAGACAAAAATATATTTGTTGTAAAGCAACACTAGGTTCAAAATCATGTCACTGAGCTGTCATAGGGAGAAAACAGCCTCTGTCATTGCTACTCCAGGCTCAGCACTGCAGAAACTGCACTGTGTAACATTAAGAGGTGGGCAGGAAACCACTCTACCCCCCCCCCCCCCCCAATCCCCCTTGTTATTAGGACAGTGTTGTAATAGTGACTTACAACAGTAGGGGGAACTAAGGAGCAAAAATATCAAATCTTACCGAATATAAAACGAAAATAAGCTTTGTGATCCATTGTTTATATGTTTTAAATATTATGGGCGACTTAAAGCTCAGGTTATGACGTGTTCTAAACATGTCTGCTGTGTTTTCTTCCTCTTCTCCAGGTCCCACATGGCTCTCCACAAACCTGGGGATCCTGACCTGTATAGAATGCTCTGGAATCCACCGAGAGCTGGGCGTCCACTACTCCAGGATCCAGTCTCTCACTCTGGACGTCCTCAGCACTTCAGAACTGCTGGTTGGTTTTGTTTAGTTTAGTTTTTTTTTTTTTTTAGATTTTCATCCACTGTAGATTGCCTCAGTTCCCGTTATGTGCTGTGTCTGTAGGGCTCTGGTCGTTCGCTGACTTTGAGCTACATCTTTGGGGCTGCATCTACATGTTTCCCATTTTTGCGGGGATGTCTTTAAACAATTTGGCTCGAAGCGAGTCATTCCCCTTTCTGCTTTCTCTCGGCCGTACGAGTCATAGCCAGCCGTGCAGAAACCTCGCAGTCATTACAGTGGACGACAGGGCTGCTGGCCACAGTGGCAGAGGCTCTGAAGATATCTTTTGTTCCTCTTTTGATTCCTGAATGCCCGACACTTGTTTGGTGTACGATTGAGTGGAGCTTTTGTTGAAAAGCCGTGTGCATGAAATGAACCATGTGCGTATGGACGGTGATGGGAAGAGGTGCTTGTTTTGGGAAGGGGACCATTGCGAAAGGGTGGGGTTTGAGAATGGGTGGTGGACTGGTCATCATTTGAGGGTTTGTGTGTATGTGTGTGTGTGTGTGTGTGCGTGCGCGTGTGCGTGCGCGTGTGCACGTGTGTCTTACAGCTTGCCAAGAATGTGGGGAATGCAGGCTTTAATGAGATTATGGAAGCCTGCCTGAGTGCGGAAGATATGGTCAAACCAAATCCAACCAGTGACATGTAAGCCATGCTCTATCAATATTTGCTCCTTTTTCTCTCTCTCTCTCTCTCTCTCTCTCTCTCTCTCGTAAACCTAACCCTGTGTTGACCCATACATTAGAGATGACTTGTAAGCCATGCTCAATCAATTTTTGCTCCTTTCTCTCTCTCTTACTTTTTCTCTCTTTTTTTCTCTTTTTCTCTCTTCTCTCTCTTTCTTTCCCTCTCTCTTCTTTTTCTCTTTCTCTCTCACTCTTTTCTCTCTTCTCTCTCTTCTCTCTTTTTTTCTCTCTCTCTCTCAATCCTAACCCTATGTGTTAACCCTTACATTAGAGATTGGGACTTTCATCCCTGGTGATGCCTCAGTTATCCCACTCCAGACACAATTGGCCTCACGCACTCCCCATCAATAAGTGCAAAGCTGTCCAGCTCAGGCACCTGTTAGGACACATCAGCGGACCGGCCCAGTCGAGGTTCTGCTTTGAGCACGTTGAGTAGTCTTAGAACATCGATACATTTAGAGTTTTTGGCATTGTCTTCATGAGGCCCCGTCTGGGATATTATTTTAAACAGATGCCTTGACCCTCTTATCTTGGTAGCATCATGTGATCGGGAGAGTGCTAGCTAATGTATTGGTTAAAACACCTTTAAAAAGAGCATTTAAGATTTCTCATTGATCTGTGGTGGGGACAATTGCAGTTCAGTATCTGGCTTCCCTTCTGTCTCTCAGGCAGGCCAGGAAAGACTTCATCATAGCCAAGTACACAGAGAAGCGTTTCGCCCGGAAGAAGTGTCCGGATGCGGCGTCCAAACTGCACACGCTGTGCGATGCGGTGAAAGCCCGAGACATCTTCTCCCTCATCCAGGTCTACGCTGAAGGAGTGGACCTGATGGAGCCCATTCCTCTGGCCAATGGGCATGTGAGTCTGCTTTCAGCTGCTCTGCAGTTGCCTTAAAGCATGGGTCAACAATTTTATCCACAAAGGGCCAGTGGCTGCAGGTTTTTATTCCAGTTAAGCAGGAGCACTTCGGATTCGACTTGTTTAATCAACTAGTCTCAGTCTCTAAACAGTTACACAGGGTGTGCTCCTGTTTGGTTGGAATGAAAACCTGCAGCCACACCGGCCTCTTGTGGATAAGGTCGGTGACCCCTGGCTTAAAGTGTACTTTCTTCACAGCTGTTTATATCGATTAAGTCAGTTTGCCAACATTTAAAGGGGACAAATTCTTCTCCTTTTCTACAAGTGAACAGTTCTAGAACTTAATGAAACATCTGTGACCTGCTTTGGTCAAAACACCTCAAAGATCAAACCCCACAACTGAGTTCTCCCCCTGTCTAAACAGCCATTTCAGAACGCGCCTGTTCCTTTAAATGACAACAAGCAGCTCGCTGTTCACCCCGACCCCAAGGGCACAGCAGTGAGGAGCAGAAGCTCTGTTTTGAAGCTTTTTCCCCTCAGTTTACCTTATTTACTCAGTGCTCTCATTTCTCCACGCTCGTTCTCCGTTTCGTGTTTGTGTTCTCATGTAAACATGGGTCTAGCCCTGTGATTGGAGAGTCATTTCCCAGGGCAACACAGACACTCACACACACACCTACAGACACTTTTGAGTCGCCAATCCATCTACCAACGTGTGTTTTTGGACTGTGGGAGGAAACCGGAGCACCCGGAGGAAACCCACGCGGACACGGGGAGAACACGTAGTACCACCAGTTGTACACTATTGTTATTGTCTGCAGCAACAACACCTGACACCTTAAAGTAACTGAATTTACTAATTCCAGTGTGTTCCCCCAAACATCTGGCCTGTAATGTATGAGAGACACTGGATTGCACAAGTCTGGGGAAAAAAAAAACTGAAATGAATGTGGTTGAACACTATCGCCCAAGCATTGCCCTGCGTTAACTGCACCTGCACTTGAAAGAAACCTCCAGGAATTCTATATCATTACACAGGGTGTCCCATAAGTAAGGAGACAGGAAAGAAAGGAAACACCCATATAAAAGTGGAGTCCTAATTTTAGACGCAAGATGTAAAGGCTCAGCCCCACAGCTTGCATCTGAATTTGGATCTTTAACATCAAGTTCAGTGTCTTGAGGCTCCATTATGTCATTTCTTTATTTGTTGGTGTGTTATTACAGGAACACGGAGAAACAGCGCTCCACCTGGCTGTGAGGTTGGTGGACAGAACCTCCCTCCACATTGTGGACTTCCTCACTCAGAACAGGCAAGAACCACAAAGCAGGGCTGCTGGAATGTGTGTGTGTGTGTGTGTGTGTGTGTGTGTGTGTGTGTGTGTCCGTACGTTTCGTACCTGGTCAAATGACATGTGTTAATGATTTTCTCAGTGAAAATAATTAAACCACGTCCCTCTACGTTAAACTGGACACATGATGTTTTTGCTCAGGGGTGCCCAAAGTTTGCACACCACTCTACAAACACACCCATGCTGTTTCTTCCCCCTCTCTGCTGATGAAGCGCTGACCAGTGTAACAGAACTCCCCGAAGCTGAAGTCATGCTTATTTCACTGCGGGTTTTGCAAATAAGGCCATTTAAGCCCACTTTACATGACTTGGTGTGTTTTGCCCCTAGAAGCCCTGATTAAGGGACACAAAATATCCAGCAAAATTGCTGAGCTGTATGTGCTACTTATTTTGTTTTTTCTATTTTAGTTTGAATCTGGACAAGCAGACGGTGAAGGGCAGCACCGCGCTACATTACTGCTGCCTCACAGACAACAGCGAGTGCCTCAAACTTCTGCTCCGAGGCAAGGCCTCCATAGACATAGGTAAGGTCTACCAGCTGCACAAATTTACAGCTATACTCCATAAAGAAATGGTTCAGCCTCAAATCAAAATAAAATAAAATTAGATAGAGATAGATATAGTTAAATCTTTATTTAATTTATTTTACAATCTCAATAGCCATCCCAACCCAGCCTGTCCAACCCTGCAAATACTTTTGGGGCCATTCCACAGTTTTTGTACGTATGTTCTAGTCAATAACATACACTACATTCACTCATCCATCCAAATAATTGAATGTAGGTGTTCCAATAACGTCCATGGCCACAGGTGTATAAAACCAAGCACCTAAGTATGCAGACTGCTTCTACAAACATTTGTGAAAGAATGCCAACTGTGCAACAAGTCCAGTCGTGAAATATCCTTGCTAATAAATATTCCATAGTCAGCTGTCAGTGGTATTATCAAAAAGTGGAAGTGACTGGGAACGACAGCAACTCAGCCACAAAGTGGTAGGCCGCATAAAATGACAGAGCGGGGGTCAGCGGATGCTGAGGCGCATAATGCACAGAGGTCACCAGCTGAAGGCCCAGCTCTAATTGTGATGCTTCGTTTGCTTCATATGCCTTCATATGCCATATGCGTTTGCCTCGTTAGCCATTTTTAACTTGTTAGCCACTAAATCAGGGAAGCAAACATTGTGTGTGTGATCACTTGCATAAAATCTAAGAGCAAATTTGTGAATTTGATTTTTGGCTGTATCTCCTGAATGTTTTTGTTTGCTTGTCCTGTGAAGATGAAAAGTGGTTGTTTGTGTTCTCGCTGCTTTGTTTGGTGTTGCGTGCATCCTTCCACATTCCTGCAACTGGTAGAGGTCTGTTTTGACTGGGCTGAAGGCTGGATGTGGTGATAAGAGTGTGGATCTGTAGCTGGCAGCGTTCCTGGTGTTGAGTATGAGAATCACACTAATTAATGCTCTTCCAGCAAACGCCACAAACAAAGGAGCTAAGCCAGAACAACAGGCGGCCTGGCACTGGGATACGTGTGTGTGTTTGGTTGTGTTTTACTCTCTTTATTGGATTTTTTAAGGATTTTCTCCAGTACTTTTGTACATTAATGTGTGCAGCAGTATGTTCTCTGTAGAGGACGTGTACTTATTTTACATCACAACTCTAGTGAATTTTAAGTCATGGTTTGGGTTTAAACATTATGTTTTCAAAATAAGATACTCGCAGTAAAGACAGAGGAAGTGTTCTCTTGTCGAATCATTCTCAACAGGTCAATACCTCTTTCTCAAAATCCTCATTATTTTATTTTATTATTTTTTTTGTCATAGGCATCATCATTATCTGATTCCCAGCACTGCCCAGCACGGGCAGTAAAGCCATATTTAATAACCCAGCCACTGTGCCATGATGTGAAGCAATGAATGTGGTTATAACAGTAGGCATCAGATAAAACCTGTTTAAAGTTAGTTAATGTCTTTTTTTTTTTTTTTTTAATTAATTTATTATTTTAGACAAAAGGTAATATGTTGTCTCCCAAAGCCCTGTGTGATCATTGTATTGGATTTACAAAAAAATGTAATCGGTGCCCTCCTTATTTACTGATCTTAAGATATTACTGCATAAATAATAAAAACGGTCTGTACATGCCTGCTTTATTTAGGGATTCATGTGGTCAGGCCCTTGAATGTATCCTTCTTGATCAAAAATCCTCTCAGTGTTTGGGTTCTGTTAGGCATATTTAAAAATATAATATAAAAAAATAAAAATAAATAAATAAAAATAGGAAGTGCTCTTCCTTTCTAGCTTCTAATGCTATGGCCTGAGAGAGAGAGAAAAAGAGAAAGAGAGGGAGAAAAAAAAGAGAGAGAGAGAGAGAGAGAGAGAAGCAAAAATTGATAGAGCATGACTTACAGGTCATCTCTAATGTAAGGGTCAACACATAGGGTTAGGAGAGAGAGAGAGAGAGAGAGAGAGTGCATGTATATAATATATTTTAATATATTTATGATAAGGTATGTAACTCTAGCTCTACTCAATTGTGTGCAGCTAATGAAGCAGGAGAAACCCCACTGGACATCGCCAGGAGACTCAAACATCTGCAGTGTGAGGAACTGGTGAGTTTCAGTCCATTTTCAGTTTAAATAACGAGACAGAATATAATCAACAGGATCTCTAATCCACACTGACAAGCCTCAAACAACTCTACGCACTGGATTCACACATGATAAGCGGGTGTGTTTTGGCAGAATCCACCATTCTGAGTGCTGAATGTACCCATGAATAGTGTACATTTGGTAGAAATTTAGAAAATGAAGTCCCCCTTCCCTCCCGACAATGTCATTAAAACATGCATCATCTGAGTCCACATTAAATCCACAAAACTAAAGTCTCATTAAAATCACTAAGGTTTCTCATAGGAACAATGCTACCGACCGGTGGGTTGGTTTCTGAAGTCACTTTTCTCACTGTTGTAGACGTTTCATGTCTGTGTATAGAGTGTAAGTGTGTGTGTGTGTTTCTTGTTTCTGGGTGTAGCTGAACCAGGCGCTGGCTGGCAAGTTCAATGCGCACGTACATGTGGAATATGAGTGGAGGCTACAGCATGAAGATCTGGATGAAAGTGATGAAGATTTGGATGAGAAGGTATATCTTGTCTATAATTTGTCATCAGGGCATCAGAGGCTCCTTAATCCATTTAACCCCCAACAAGGGAAAACATCAGGGAAAAGTAGTGTAATTCTAAATCCAGTGTTAAAGAGAATTAAAGCTCAGATCTGGATAATGTCTAGGGAACATAGATCTGTGTGTAAATCCAACTGGACAGAAGTCTCAAGTCTGAACCATTTAATTTCACACCACTCTGAATGCTCTGTTTACATCTCAACAACTGAATTAAGTAACGGTTTTTAAATATCCCTTGATTAATTTGTGGTGTCTGGCCTTTCTATACACAGCCCAGTCCCCTGCGGCGAGACGAGAGGCCAGTTAGCTGTTACACACCGGGTAGCTCAGTGCTGCAGCCCAGTCCGGCCAATCTCACCAAGGACAAGCGCTGCTACGTGCCCAACCTGGTCAACAACGAGACGTACGGGACCATCGTGAACACCAGCCCTGCTGCTGGCATCTCGCTGTCCGCCTCCGCACCCCCACTACCTCCAAGGAATATAGGTATCTACCGCTCCAGCACGGTTATTCACTCCGATTAAAAAGTGATTTAAATAGAAAAGAGCAGAGCACATTCTCGAGAGTTTAAAGGAAATCAAAGATCTTTTATTGTCTCATTTTCTATGAAATATCAGCGCTTTCAGCATTTTTCAATGACTCAGCACACTATGCTCTGCCAGAGGGAGGAATCAGGTTCGTTTTTCATATATTTTATGAGATTTATACTGCACACGTTCACTGAACCAGGCTGAAAGAATAAAGCACGGAGAGCTATAGGGAAAAAAAAACAAACATAGAACAAAGAAAGACACGACAAGCTCAAACTTCATGATCCAGCCACCTTTCAGCAGCTTTTCGTATTCCGCTGGCTGCTGTATTAATAACCCTCTTCATAGGATCTGAAAAAGGCTGAAGTCTCTCTCGAACCGTGCCTCCTTGGTGACTGCTGAATGAAGACTCTGACCTATTTGACTTCTGAGGCTCATCAAGCTTCTCTTGAAATGAAAGATATTCATAATGAGCTAACCCCCTTTGTTAATGACGCAGATGTCAGGATTGATTGCATTCAGCCATGAAAACAGGTCAGAGATGGATGAGTTTTGGATCAGAAAAGCCATTCCAAGGCACGGTGGAGCAGCAGGTAGTGTCGCAGTCACACAGCTCCAGGGACCTGGAGGTTGTGGGCTTGATTCCCGCTCCGGGTGACTGTCTGTGAGGAGTTGGTGTGTTCTCCCTGTGTCCGTGTGGGTTTCCTCCGGGTGCTCCGGTTTCCTCCCACAGTCCAAAAACACACGTTGGAAGGTGGATTGGCGACTCAAAAAAAGTGTCCGTAGGTGTGACTGTGTGAGTCAATGTGTGTGTGTTGCCCTGTGAAGGACTGGCGCCCCCTCCAGGGTGTATTCCTGCCTTGCGCCCAATGATTCCAGGTAGGCTCTGGACCCACCGCGACCCTGAACTGGATAAGGGTTACAGATAATGAATGAATGAATGAAAAGCCATTTCAACTGATCCCAAACATATTATACAGGGGTCCTTCGTGCCAGAAAACCCAATGCTGGTGGGGGGGGGTTGTGCCTCACTTGTGGACTTGTGGCATCGGGCCTCTTTCTATATCAGAATAGTGTGCATAGTTTAGCATATTAATGCTTATGTTTCATTTTTGGAAATTGTTGTTTAGAATAGAATGCGTCAGACATTCACCACACATTTATTGCCGTTATCCAAACTCAGGAGTCTTCCAATGCTGTGTAATGTCTTGGTTGCCTGGGCAACAGGGCTGTCGTAGTCTTAGCCGTAATAGGATTGTAAATAGTTAAAGCTGATTAAAGGAATTAATGGGGACTGAAATTTCTAGTTGTTTTTTTAGCACCATACAGAAGTCTAATGCACTTAAAAGGTGCTGTATATGATTTCAGTTCCTTACAGTATTTGAAAAATTCAGAGCATGTTTCCTCATGGTTCCTCTGTGATAGTGGAGAGAGACCTCTGAATGTTGAAAGGCTTGAAAAGGGATGAAGATGTTTTCTTTGGGGGGTTTTGAAAAGTTTGTGTACATTTTCGTGAGTGGGTTAGAGTATAAATATTTGATATCACTCCTGCACTGTTAGATATCTTTGCCTCAGTGCTCTTCAGACATGCCTTGACTAATCAGCTGCATTGAGGCTAAAGGGAGAATTAAATGAGATTTTTAGAGATTGATCCTTGAGCCATTAAAGATACGGCAGTTTGAAGAATGATAAGAGGTGTCATTTACAGGTGAAACCCCCTCTTTTGACTCGGTAGGGGCTTGTCTTGTTGGATGCATGGCTGTTGGCTTTCTGTTCTCTTGACAACAGGCCTCGGTTGCCAGGTTCATTTTGTGCTATGTCCTCACAGACTCCAAAGTAATTAAGGCCGAATGAATGAAGCGCTGCTGGACTGGAGCCGAGCCAAAGCCCAGAAAAAGAAAAGACACATTCCGGAACTTTCTCTTCATGCAGAGAAACTGAAAAAAATAAAAACAGCTTTTTTTGAGCTGAACTGAAGTGTTTCCGTGGCTAATACGGCTCCTTCTCTCTTCTGAACCCCTCACACAGCTCAGTTGCCTGGTCTCAGTGGAGTTGTCCAGGGCTCCTCAGGATGGAAGCCAGGCTCTATAGATCTAGCTGGAAGACAGAGGTCCTCCTCAGATCCTCCAAACATGCACCCACCTCTCCCACCAATGAGAGTCACCTCCACCTCCCGTGAGTCTGCTTAACTTTTTATTCATGCGTAAGATGTAAATAAAGTCACTTAACCATAAGACTTTAAACAATTAGTGTATTACGGCGTATTTACAGTGGTGTTGAAGCTTTTATATGTCATTTTATTAATGATAAATCCTGCCTTTAATTTACATGTGTGTGTTTAAACCATGCATGAACCTCTCCAACAGAAACGGCTTTAAAACTGTGCTTTCACTTTTGCAAAACAATTACTCGCTGAGCTGTGCTTGCTGAATCATTAATGGTGTGTGTTCTGCAGTCATAGCACCAAGCGGGCCCCCTCCTCCTGTGGCTAAGACCGCCAGCGTGATGGAGGCCATGCACATACAGTCCAAAACAGGACAAGTGCCTCCAGGCCAGAATATCAACAGGAGCGCTGCTACAAGGTCAGAATTGTAGACACATATTCTCTCTCTCTCAAACACACACACACACACACACACACACATATTTTACTGGATGCTCTGCAAGTACACTATTTTCACTGCATTAAATTTCAACTCTTTTAACCTCTACTTACAATACCAAACTACAAAAGGATCATTCAAAAACATTTAGGACATGTAAGAATTTAAAGGAACACTATGTAATATTTTTACCTAAAAACTACAGCTTCAAACTCATTTTGATGCTTCACTGACCGGTAATAGGGAGAATAGAGCCTCTGTGGTCGTTAATGTGGGATCAGCACTACAGACACTGCACTATGTAAATTTGGTGGAGGGTAGGATACCACGCCCCTTCCTTTAGATTTCAGTAAAATGCTGTAAAAATGAATTACACTTGTGGGAGCCCCAGGAGCAAAAACAAAAACAAAAATCTTACTTACTGTTCCTTTAAATCAAAACTGTCAACACAGTTCATGTTTATGTTCAAAGCTGAAAAACAGTGTCCACAAAATAAAGATATTTACATAGGCAGACAAAAACAAAATATGTATTTAATTATTTTAAAGGCTCCTTATGGTGATGCAGGTTTTACACTGGGGTGAAAAAAGAAGGTGTAAAGAAATACAAAGGTTTATTTATGAATGTAACAGAACTAAATCAGAATAACACAGCAGTGCATTTCCATCAGCTCTGAGTTTGTTTCTACTGAATGTCCCATGTGGTGCACACTGAGCCTCTCCGCAGCGAGCACAAAGGTGACTTTGCCCATACAGAATGGCAGGAAGGTGGAAAAACCCTACAGGGAACTGCTGCTTTTCCAGGGTCATTAATTCCTGTTCAGGGCCCTCTTTCAAGCACGTACAGCCGCAGGAGCCGAGAAGTAGGGCACACTGTGTTAATGGCCCCTGCGTGGCCCTGAATGGATCTTCTTTAGCTGTGGAATGCTGGATGACCTCTGTCCACCTCACATGATCTGGTTTGTTGGTTTCAGCTCGGACAAAAGCTACAGCAAAGGCCTTCTGGTGCGCTCGGACTCCATAGAGAGACCAGGTAGATGTCAAAGAAACAATCTGAACTGTAAGTTGATGTTTAAAATACACAAAGTATAAGCCGTCGGCTATGAATAATTGGAGTCAAGCCGTGAGCTGTTTGAAAGGTTATCTTGTTGGAAACGATTTGTTTTCAAGTGTGATGTCTTTTCCTGTGTTTTCATGAGCAGCGAAGGAAGCTCCTGGATGCCCTCAGAACACGATTGGTCAATCTCTGCCTCCTGGACACATACCCAGGAAAGGGTTTCCGGTAAGCTCCTTCACACAGAGAGGAAAGCATGCCATGAAATCATGAGCATATTTGTGAATCAGTAACTGTTTGGTCCTGAGAGCGCCCTTAAACATTGGTAGCAGTAGACAGTGTGTAGTAACTGAATAAACTGCATAGCAGCAAGTAGCGGATTGGAGCGGAGCCCAGTATGTGTCTATTTTTACCAGATGTTTAATGTTTCTAATCGCTCCTTTTTTACAGATGTTGAATTAAAGGAGCAATCTGTAATACTGACTGCAAGTGTTTCAAATGGGAACTGCAATAAAGTTTCAAAACACTGGAGAGAGTTTTCTGCCCCCTCTTTCCTCCTCCCCAGGTGCACAGCTCGTGCAGGTTGCCAGGTTGAGGAATATTGCACCGTCACACACTAGCATATAGAAATGTTTCACTTATCTTAATGTCATTTTACGAGGTTGATGTTTGCCAGCTTCTTACTTGAATTCTCAATTCCACCTTAAATAGACGACAATGCAAGGCTGATTATAGCTTTTTTAACACAACCCTTATTGCTCAGTTTAAAACACACACCACAGTTTGTTGTAATCTGTCGTTATTCTTCACTTTCTTCGTTATGAACACAAAAACCACAGTTTACACCTTTAGTCCCTCCACAGCCATCTATAATTTTTCAATCCCTCTACCTTTTATCAATTTCATGTGTCATACCTGGCAACCTGGTGTGTGCAAACTGCACTGTGATTGGACAGTGGGCAGGATTCCAGGCCAAAACCACCAACAGAGTTCATTCATTCATACATTCATTCATTGTAAGCGCTTATCCAGTTCAGGGTCGTGGTGGGTCCGGCGCATACCCGGAATCACTGGGCGCAAGGCGGGAACACACCCTACAGGGGGCGCCAGTCCTTCACAGGGCGACTCACACATTCACTCACACCTACGGACACACTCCTTAAAGAACACGTTTCCTTATTCTCTGAAAACACGCCCTGGCCATTTTATGATTGATTACAGTAAATATTTTACAGATTGCTCTTTTAAGAATATCTTGCCCTTAATATTTTGCACTGCGCTTGTTCCAATTGCTTATTGTGACAATAAACCGATGTTTGCCTTGCAATGCTTTGTCTGATGTGTCCCGACGTGACGTGTGAATGTTTGTGCGTCAGAAGCAGAGGCCGAAGCGAGTGAAGGCCATCTATAACTGTGTGGCGGACAACCCGGACGAGCTGACCTTCACAGAGGGCGAGGTGATAGTGGTGGACGGAGAGGAGGACCAGGAGTGGTGGGTGAGTGAGTGTGAGAGAGAGAGAGAGTGTGATGGGGGAGAAATGGCCTCTGTGAGCAAGCAGGATGGATGGTTCTGATGTAGAGTCTTAGCCTTCTTTGATAGAATTTGATGCAGAGAAAGGCTTGTTCCACTGGCAGATATAATTTTGCTTGTTTCAAGCAAAAAACTAAAATAATATCCTTACCATTAAATAGTTAGATATTAATTTTAATAATTATTAAGTCTTAATAAAAAGAGAAGTAGATAAATTAAACAAATAAAACTCTCAAACTCATTAAGGAATATTTAATATCCTGCAGTGATGTTTCTGGTTGTGGTTGTGGTTGCCCTGGCTGCCTGGACACATGTGATAACCTCATTCCCCTCCTCCCACGCCCCCAGTCTCTCTTATTATGAATGAGGTCCAGCTGCTAATTGTTTCCCCCAGAATCCATCTCTTTTTTCCACGGATTGTGTTTAGTCATTAGTCCCCGTGGAGCCAAAATCTCCAATATTTCCATCTGTGAGACTCCAGCAGCATTACAGATACTTCCAGATGCACTCCAGCGACTCTGAGGAACATGTTTCCACCACGTGCTCTTGTTTTGTTTATCAGTGGAGCTAGCCCTGCACATCTTTAGAACAGGAAGTGAACAAGGGGTCATTTGTTTCCAGCGCTCATGTCACAGGGCCCGAGCTGTTTGTGCCAAAGCCTGTGTTCTGTTGTTGAAGGACAGTAGTGTAGAATATTGCATGCGCTCATGGGTTAATTTCGTCAGAATTTTTAAAGAAGTCTATGGCCCAAAAAAACCAAAAACAAATATGCATCCAATTAACAAAATAAGTTAATTTTAAAAAAATGGGAGCAAATGAGGCATTGTTTGATATACATTTCTCAGTAAATTAGAAAGTTGTATATATTACATATATTTACACATAATTGTGTATACACACGCTCCCGCTCGTCATTTTATGGTATATGTGTAGTATTAAAAATGTCATTTTATTTAAAAAAAATAAAATAAAGTGTATTGTTTTAATATGCTAAGTTCACAATTGCTAACAGGGAAATCACCATCTTTAAAGGGAACGTCTACGATTTTGGGAGAACCCAGTTCTAAGGTCTGTGACTTTTAAGGTGAAACCGTGTGGTTGAGGGAAAATAACAACTGTTGGTTGAACATGGCTGAAGTGTAAGGTGTCTGTAACTCGACTTGTTTGGTTTTGTAGCTCTGTCGCTAATGCAGTTAGCCGTCTCACAAGTTTAAAATATATAAGGAAATATAAATAAGAAAAAAAATAAGAGCACCTGGGGCGGCACGGTGGCGCAGCAGGTATTGTCGCAGTCCAGGGGCCGGGAGGTTGTGGGTTCGTTTCCCGCTCCGGGTGACTGTCTGTGAGGAGTAGGTGTGTTCTCCCCGTGGGTTTCCTCCGGGTGCTCCGGTTTCCTCCCACAGTCCAAAAACACACGTTGGTAGGTGGATTGGCGACTCAAAAGTGTCCCACGTAGGTATGAGTGAATGTGTGTGTGTGTCTGTGTTGCCCTGTGAAGGACTGGCGCCCCCTCCAGGGTGTATTTCTTCCTTGCGCCCAATGATTCCAGGTAGGCTCTGGACCCACCGCGACCCTGAATTGGATAAGCGGTTACAGATAATGAATGAATGAAAATAAGAGCACTTAGCGTATTAAGCTGCATTTTGTCTAAAAAGAAGTGGTGGCTGGCCCCCCATGTCTCAGAGGAAGCATGTCCTAGCCTTCCCCTTCCCAGCTTGTTAGCATGGTGTTACTGGGTGGAATCTAGAAACTGAGGAGAAAATTTGGGTGAAAATGTAATGGACGATAACACGTTTTCTGGTGTTTATCTTCCAGCTTGGCCATATAGAGGGAGAACCAATGAGGAGAGGTGCCTTCCCCGTCACCTTTGTACACTTCATGGTGGATTGACGATGGCGCTCACCCAGGTGGACTGAATGGATCACCTCTCTCATGCTTGGGCTCACTAATCATCCTCATCAACATCACCCACCTTCATCCTAACGCTTGTGCCTCAATACCAGCTCCTCCCAAACCTGTAGCTATCAGAGACCGGCCTCCTGGACCTGGTTTTGGATCGGTTCCTGCGAGAGCGGTTGATGCTCCTCATTCCTGAATGAATTTACATGGTAGTCATATCGTTCCTGAAGAATGTGGAAGCCTCTCTGGTTTCGTTTTGTTCTGTTGATGAGAGAAAAAAAATACATATCATCGTCAGCGGCTTGGACACAATGAATGCACTTTTGGTTTAATCTCTCCTGGACATAATGGAAGAGCGGAAGATAATGGTGGAGGGATGAAGTTTCAGAAAAGTGCACCACTTGTGTCTTTTAAGGTTCTAGGTCCAGTGGAACAGGAAAAGACAGGTTTATTTATGTGGTTCCACTTGTACCTAAGCATATCTGTGAATCCAATACCATTTATTCCGTATACCTTGGTGGCAGGAGAAGAAATGGAGGTGATCCGACTTTGAAGGACTGTTTGGTGCTAGCCCAGGAGGATTGAGCTGAGGCTACCTCCACTAGGGGGCACTCCACTGTCCCCGTTTTTACACTCAGTGGCCTATTTTGGAACTTAGAAATAGAGCATCCACTGTTCGAACCTGGGAGAGCCCTGGCACTGAATTACGACTGCATAAAACCAATTTGTGTGTGTGTGTGTGAGAGAGAGAGAGAGAGAGAGAGAAAGCCTAAGATAAAGGGGCAGAATAATTTGCATTTGAGCATCCTCATCATATCACCAACCTTACTATTTTAACATAAAATAACTTTAATTCACCAGCTACTCTGTGTATTCTGAAACACATGGAATGAATTGTTTCCACTCTATAAAAAATGATATTTTAGGAGCAGAAGACACAGACGAAGAAAATGTGATGTTATTAAAAACCTAACGTCCACCGAGAGGCGATATTGTAACCGTGTTGGCTCATACAATGAGTCTGAAACCGAACACCCCGGCTTTAACGGTTAGTAGTTGGTCCGTTAGGCCTCTGCCCTGCCCCTGACCTGCTGTTTTCCTGTTTATGATTAATCTGGGCTCTTCATACACCCTGCTCTTTCCTCCAGGAGTGCTTCCTTCCCGCGGAGTCACAACATGGAGGAAACGTCACTTCCGACTCTCTCTGAGATTCACTTCTTTTTATCACAGAAAAAACATAAATAAGGACACAAGCTTTATGTTAATATATCAGTATCCATATTATATCCAACACCACCTTGAGCTTTTAAAAGTTTGTTTTTTTATTACAGCAGTGTTGGGACCAACACTTCTTTCTCTATCCATTCGAGGGCAAAGCCAGTGGCATTCCTTCTGTCCAGTAACGCCCTGCTCAAACCTGGAGACTGCAGATGTAATATTGTACAGGAATGTTTTATGTGACAGACTTGTGACTGGTTGCAGAGCAACTCTATAGAATGTGTTAATGTTCAATTAAATATAAAATAATAATAATAAAATTGATAGTCCCTGTTGCGCTTGAAACACAGTGACCTGTAACTTTAGCAGCGAGAGGAGACTAGCTTCTAGAATATTCCTCTGCCTTTTAACTCACTGGAAATAAATAGTAGCTGTTTATCTGGACCTGTAAATAAGTGAAGACTTTATACGTGTATATTTAATTGTAAACAGAAAACTGAATCAGTACCACATCAGTTTCAACGTCATCTATGGATCCCCGTTCACCTTCATTCACCGTGTCCTACTGTTGACTCTAATACTGTACAAATAAATGGAGAAACTGGAAGTAAACCAACCCAGGTGTAGTTGTCTTCATTTTTCTGACACGGGGTTTTCTTCTTTGTGTCTCGGCTGATTGATTTGTGGAGACACATTCAGTTGTTAATTTTCTGTGAACACTTCGTCCTGTTCATGGCCGGCAGTGGGTCCTACCAAGAATCATTGGGTGAAGTGCACCATAACAGGAGCACTGCTTTTAATTCCCCGTATTATGGCAGTGAGCTTAACTGTGCTAAGATCATAACAAGATCTCCATCTAGTGGAGGGCACCTGTAGCTTACAGCCATCATTCATTCCTTCATTTATCTGTAACACTTGTCCAGTTCAGGGTCGCGGTGGGTCCGGACCCTATACAGAATCACACCCTGGAGTCTCTGTACAAAACAGGAGACATTTTTAATCTGAAATTAGAAGTCAACTAACAACTGATAGATAATTTACAATATTTAACTTCAGTAATTTGCTTCCAGGTGGGACTGATGAACTGGTTGCCTGTGTAAATGTTACAGAGTACTAGGAATTTAAAAACAGGAAGTAGTTCACTCTGGACATGGAGGGTACATTATATTAAAGTACAAAGACCATAGACCCCTCATAATGATTGAGCTGAACCTTTTTAAAGGTGAGAGCTTGTATAATCTCCAGATAAATCAGGTCTTCAATATATAAGCAATAATAATAAAGAAATTAAATGAGAATTATTTGAAGTTTTGCAAAATCTGCAGACGACAGACAAAGGCCATAGAACACAGAATAGGTTTAAAACTTTTGCTTTTTTTTAACTTTTTTTTTTTCTTTTTCATCCAGCAATTTTATTTAAAGGCTAAGCACCAGCTATATGAAAGTGTCAAATAAATAAATACAGTGGAATTTAAATTCCTAACTTGTTTATTGATAGTCAGAAAACATGTTATTTCTTACTAATTCAAGGAATAAGGTTTAAAAGACCGTTGCCCCCCCCCCCCCCCAACGGTTTTTCGGAAACTCTAATAGGCGTCTTGCCTGTGACGTAGATGGTGGACACCAACTCTAGAAGTTTCACTTAATTTAATGAAAAATGACGAAAAGGTGTGTTGTTTTTGGCTGCAATCATTCAATGTACAGTGGGACATCTGTGAACAAATGGCCCAAAGATCCCAAAATATCCAGAAAATGGACTAAATTTGTCCACTTTAAACGGGCACTTTGGAAAGGACCATCCGCTCACTCCGTTATCTGTAGCTCATTTCACTGGCGCTTTTCCAACAATATGGGCATGTAAGGACACCAACGAAAGGTGTTGAAGAGCCTCTGTAACATGGAGGTAAACAGGGTGAGGACACTCACTTCGCCTGTTTTAGTTGGTGTTAGTTAACGTTAGCTTGACTCGCTAAACTCGGTGGCTCAGATTATACTCGGCTACGTAGCTGCATTACGGAGGTTTATAGTGTCGGATGAATTCGAGTTCGACTTTGATCACATTTACAATAATAATAATAAATAAATAATTAGCTTATTGCTAGGCTATTGTCATGAATAATGTTGGTTATTTAGCTAGATACTGTCATAACAGTGTTTTACCGCGGCGTTGTTCAGCTGTTGTCCACCTGTGACGTCACGGTTGCGTTCAAGAATTTCCGTAGCTCGGGTTTTTCCGTCAATTTAATAAAATTGTCAGTTTTAAAGCAAATTAAGCTGCTATTTTCATTTTAATTTTTACATATGTCAGTAACTAAAATAATGTGAAATATTCGTGGAGGTTCATTAAGTGGTGCTTAGCCTTTAACGTTGATCTACATATACCCCATGACCAAATACATAACCCATATTTCACACTAAGGTAGTGTAAACAACCCAAACATTTCTCTGGTATGAAAGGAGGGACAAATACATTTACCCAAATTTTCCAGATCACAGTGACACTGTGCAGTTAACGTCCTGCATCGTGGCATAACTACTTTTATATATGAACGCATCTATGCTTCTAAGTGGTTAATAAAACCTGACTGTATCCAAGGCCACTGATGTCAAGAGAAATAAATAAAACAAGTTCAAATCCATGTATCATATAAAAGTTTGATTTTATTGTACCATGTTAACTGGCCCGATCCCATCTGGACCAGGAGGGGGCGGTGTGCTTCAAACGACACAATTTCAAACAGTGCAGTAGGGAACTTGAATTTACAGCATCGTTGATCAACGTATCTTTGTGCTCCTCTGTACTCTCTGTAATTACTGTACCTCCGATAACATTAATCCCATGAGGTGTTCAGGAAACTGCAGCATTCCCAGGCCGCTCAGCTCAGTGTATATTTACATTAAATAAGATTAAATTAGGTTACAAAAATAGAGGCCGCCCAAACGTGGTCAGCAGAGCTTTGGATGATGGAGGCAGTGATGCGAGAAGTAGAGGAAACTGATTAAGACAGTTATGAATAATGTAAACACTGCTCTTCTCAGTACAAGTTGCTCCTTATACACTGATCCCAGAGCAGGGGTACCTGGTCGCAACCTCTGGTCAGAGTGAAAGAGGCAACGTCTACTGAAACCGTAAACACTAGCCAGGGCTTCTAGAGCTTTGAGGGACTGTGTTGAGAAATTCCTGGCCTTCAAAAAGAGCGAAAGATAAAGAGCCAGAGACATGGAGAAAGACAGTAAAGGGCCTCAGGGTTTCTCTGAAGCCAGGGCACAGTCGAAAGAAGCTGACAGCACTTTACAGATGGCCTGCGCCTGCTCCTGTAGTGTTAAAAAATTAAAAACAATAAGTTAGTAACACACTGTAAAGTACTACACATACTATATACAGTTTGTATAAATAGAAAGTATATTTTTACAACTAGCACTTTCAGTGCTTGACCCCCTGGTGAACTACAATGTGTGGTGCACATTCTCACCGCGCTGCTGCACTGATAGATCCAAATGCTGCATTCCTGCTGCTTGGCGTCTGTGGTACTAAGCGCGAGGAGGTTCTTCCCTGCGCCCAAACCATCGTCATAACACAACATCCGCACGATCAAGTAGAGGGGATGGCGGTGCAACACTTCCTGATGGGCAAAACCATGTCAAACATGACCTCTGCACATAACAATCCATTATAAATTAATGTTTAACATAATAAATAAAACGCATCCAGTGCTTCCAGGTGACCCACCAGGACCATGATCAGGATGAAGAATTTACAAATGATATTTAATTATTTGATAAATGTTGACTAACATCGCTGAATTGCTATTAACTGTCGCCAAATTGCTATTCACGGATTTGATCATAATTTGACGCGTCAAACTATCGTTATGCCACTAAAAAAATAAATAAATAAATAATAATATCCAGACAAGGCATGTTTTGATATTGTGTGACATTTTATGGTAATTATTAATGACTTATAAAACTTATGAACTAGATAAGTGAGGTTGTGCAGTATCCTACTTCTACACTGCAATGTATTATTATTATTATACTGTGAGGAGTGTGGCGTGTTCTCCCTGTGTCTGTTTCCTCCGGGTGACTGTCTGTGAGAAGTTGGTGTGTTCACGTGGGTTTCCTCTGGGTGCTCCAGTTTCCTCCCACAGTCCAAAAACACACGTTGGTAGGTGGATTGGTGACTCAAAAGTGTCCGTAGTGTGTGAGTGGATGTGCGAGTGCGTGTTGCCCTGTGAAGGACTGGCGCCCCCTCCGGGGTGTATTCCCGCCTTCCCAATGATTCCAGGTAGGCTCTGGACCCACTGCGACCCTGAACTGGATAAACGCTTACAGATAATGAATGAATGAGTGAATTATTATTATAGAATAACTCCTAACTAAACAGCCAGTGGCCATTTAAAATCAATGCATTTGTTTTGTGTTGTTCAGAGCTGACTTAGTTTGTATTTATAAAGTTTTGGTTCCTTAACAGGGCACGCCTTGGGATACTACAAATGTGAGCTGTGTTCACATGCACATAAATGTAATATTAACCAAACATACCTGAGAAGTACTGAATATTATATTACAGTTCTGTAAGATGGTAAACTTAAACACTTCATATAAAAATACCCTGACTGCTCATCACACTGTCCTGATATTCTAAACAGAGCAGACCCGAGAATGAACCAAACACTAGAATGAGACTCACACATTGGTCCAAGGACGCAACTTTGACTCCATACTTGGACACACCCAGGATCATCTCCTCCTCTCCGGGCACGAACGGCAACTTTCCGTCTTGCTACGGAGAGGATGGAACAGAGGTACAAGAAACACGGCTGGTTAGTAATTGGCTTAAACATGCAATGGAGATCAACAAGTAGCAGTGTGCAGCAGGCCTCATAAAATGGTCAAAGCTCACTACATAAGCATTTCCTGTGAATAACTGTGTTTTATTCAAACAGTTTTCATCTAGGGCCGACCTGCCGAACGTACACTAACTGACTGGCTCCGGTCATGCCCAAAGGAACAGACCAACAGTTACCTGAGCTGCATCAATATAACTGATGAGGTCCAGAGGCTCCTGGAGAGACCTGCTCATCTCAAACTGCAGCTTCTCAATAGCTCCCACATATTTCACCCTGAACTCAGCACACGTCTCAGACGCACTGTTACCTACAGAGACAACATGAAGACAATGTTATTAAAAAATTATTTATGAGGCATTTTAAATACTTAATTGCATAAGGGGCATGCGGAAGCTCACCTGAGCTCTTTGTAGAGTCCGTATCGAGGCTGGCGACTGTGCTGGACCTAGACAGACCTCCCAGACTGGAATCTACAGACTTCACAAGACGGGGGAAAGATGAGCCTCTTTACACAGAGGAGAAATTGTTGATTTTACCTTTTAATTCGCTCTTTTCACTTACAACGAATGAACACTGTCAGGTTGTGCCTAATTTAGAAAATGATACAGGTTTTGTAGAGTGAGTTATGATATTGGAGACATGTCGATATCAGCATATAATAGCTTAGAAAACTGTCTGGAGCAGAAGGTATGTGTGGTATTGTGCAGTAGTTCATGCCAAGTGATGGCCATCTCTGCCATTCCATCTCCTGCCCACTGTTAACATCATGACACATATTTAAACACTCTAAAAGAGGACAGAACGGAGAACTGCAAAAGCTCTTAGCCCTTTTACCAAATTACTGACCATCTCTTTTGGCCCGTAGTAGAGACGTAGACCCAGCACTGAGCACCATGTCTTTTGAGCTTATAAAGCCCTCTGCCCAGGTGTGGGACATTGAGCCTGATTAGCTCTGGGGTTGTCGTAATGTCTCCCTCTGGTGGTCAGAGATGGCCCAGCACCAGAGCCAACAATTACAGTCTGGACATCAAATACCACTGCAGCCAATTGTTTACCGTGTCTGGATTCACCGATCTAAGGCCCTCACCTTGCTCTTGGTGCTGACCTCACTGCTCTGGGAGCTGCTGCTGCTGTGGCGCTTCTTGACTTTGCGGAACATTCTTCACCATGACGCCGGCGCTCCAGGCCTCCAGCTTGCTGGCAGATGGCAGGATCTAAAGAGAGGTGAACAACCCTTTGTGAAAGAAGACTCCTAAGCATGCCCTGAGCTTTCATGTAAACAGATCACTTTTCAGTCTGACTTCAGTCAAATGAACAGTTTGCAGTGTTGTTATCTCCTCCTCTGTACCGCTGAACACAATATAAGTGTTATTAACAACTGAGGTAACATATTTCATTAATAATTAGGTTCAAATATGAATAAAATAAAGCACTGTCTGTGCTAATGTTACATAAGTAGCCTGCAGGGGTTACAGCTGGAGAGTGTTAAATGGAGGGCATGATGTAAGTGCTATAAATGATGCAAGTACTCAGTCTCCATAACTAGGTGTCAATTCACAAACTCAACCACTCCCATCACAAACAGCTTCAAACCTGGATATATTATTAGACATTTTATTTACATCCTGTTAGCAATTAGTAAATCAAATGTTAGAGAATTAAAACAAATAGACTCTGGACTAAATTATAAATTAGGACTGCAACAATCATTCATTCATTCATTATCTGTAAGCGCTTATCCAGTTCAGGGTCACGGTGGGTCCAGCGCATACCTGGAATCATTGGGCGCAAGGCGGGAATACACCCTGGAGGGGGCACCAGTCCTTCACAGGGCAACACACACACTCACACCGACGGACACTTTTTTTGAGTCGCCAATCCACCTACCAACATGTGTTTTTGGACCGTAGGAGGAAACCAGAGCATCCAGAGGAAACCCATGCAGACACAGGGAGAACACGGTAAACAATCAGTCCAGTCAATTCATTATAACCAGAGGATGGCCTACCAGTCTCCCTACCTACCTACCTCATGACCCACCCACATGCACATGCTTAAAAAAAAAAAAAAAAAAAGTGCTCTTTCTCCAATGCTTGCTCTCATGGACTCCTCCAGCTGTAACCTGGCAATGCACATTCATGTTTTTATTTTAGGGGCGTGGCTTTGGGAGGACTGGCTGAAGAGATTTGGTGGGCTGGAATGTTTTTGGTTGGATAGTTTCAAACACTACACTTTACCTAAAAATGAGTTAAAAGTGATGACCTAATCCAGACTTAACTGTCTGTTATTTGTTGTACGTAGGAAATACGCCCTATATAATTAAAAAGGAATTATGGACTAAAAACACCACTGAGAATGATTTGTTTGAGAATTCATGCCTTCATTTTGTTTTGTTTTCCTTCAGCTGTGTTCTCTCACTACAATTAACCGCCATCCAACTACTGAGAATCTGATAAACATATCCTGAATAACCACTAATGATCAATACATATACATTCACCCCCCAACAGAACTGTTATCTGTTAATATCTCGTCTATATTTTTCAGCTCCAAGAACACATTTCAAACACCCTGCCTTTAAAGACAATGTACATTTCCACAACACCCGCCCACCTTCAAGATACGTCATTTGGAGGGTGCTTTCTTAGTTTTTAAATCGGAAAATCGACCCATACAAAACGAATGAGGCACCAACAGAGGTTTAGAGCATGTTTACAGCAGATACAGAATTAGTTAATGTCTCATTCTGGTCAAAATGTCAATTTAAAACTTTACAAACAAACAGGAGAAAAAAGTACAAGCGTAGTTTCAAAAAGAAACGTCCCACCGACACCCTTCGGAAATCTGAGTAACAACTTTCACAGCACCGCGGAGCCCACTTTCTGTTTCTATGTTTTTCTTTCTTCCTCTCAGACTCATCTCTTTTTGCTTTAAAGCTCAACCCGTCCTCACACTTCGTTAACGTACAACTTTTCGGTGGAAGTAACGGGAAGCCGTTGCTAGGATAAACACGGAGCCCCACCCACGGAGAGCGTCAACAGTTCAGCCGCACAAAGCTCGCTCAGAGGCGGTGGTTTTCCGCCCGGAGCTCGGTGAACTCTCGAAGTTTCCGTACCTCCAGGTCAGAGAGACCAGCTTTTCAGACACGGACACAGCAGCAGCAGGTCACTCGCTACAGCAGACACCGCACTGCCCCAGTCTGTGTGTGTGTGTGTGTGTGTGTTTTGGAGAGACTTGCGGTGACACTTCACTTCCTTTAGTGCTCCACCCAGCAGCGCTTAAAGGAGCCGCAGCCGCTTACTTCACACCGACCTGAAGTTAACCCTATTTTTACATTCCAGCTGTGTAATTCTGTGTTAACATTTAACATTTAACGTAGAAACGATATAATAAAACCCGGGCACGATATATTAATGCGTATAAATGTTTTAATAAGGCATGGGAACGACTTAGATAATTGTGTGAGGGAACAATGACAGTAAGGCCGCAAGACTAAATATCTCATTTTATATCAGTATTATTAAGTTGTTCCTTTCTTTTAAAGGAACACTACGTAATATATTTGCCTTAAAATTACAGCTTCCAAATCGTTGTGATGTTTCAGTGACCTAAATAGAGCTTCTGTTGTTGCTGATCTGGGCTCAGCAGCACTGGAGAAATTGCACTCTGTAACTTTTGGAGGGATTGATTTAATTAATTAATTCATTCATTGTCTGTAACCACATATCCAGTTCAGGGTCACAGTGGCTCCGGAGCCTACCTGGAATCATTGGACACGAGTAAAACACCCTGGAGGGGGCGCCAGTCCTTCAGAGGGTGACACACACTCACACATTCAGTCACACACTCACAGCTATGGAATTCACCTACCACTGCCTGTTTTTGGACTGTGCTGTTGTTGTGTGACTGTAACTCTACCAATACAGTTTAAAAATGCATTACACTGGGGGAGCCCCATTAGCAAATAAATAAATAAAAATGTTATCTAGTGTTCTTATAAATTTGCCCCTGAACAAAATAACCATTTTCGTTCTAGTGCTATATTAAGTGGCCCCCTCTTTTTCAAGTCATCCCCATGCGTTCTTAAGTCTTTCCCATGCATTATTAAGTAATTACCATGTCGTTTCCATTCAGGCATTATTAAATTGTATTATGAATGAATACCCTTATTTTTATACGGTTCACACACCTCATTAAGTTGTTTCCATGCATAATTAAATACTCCCCTCCTTTTACACTCGTCATTGAGAATTATTAAATCGTCTAATGCCTTGGCGAATTATTTCCCGACTTTTCAAGTTTTTCCCACGCATTATTAAGTAATTATTATGCATTAAGTACTTTTCATGACATATAAAGTCATTACCTCGGTTGTTCCCCTGCATCATTAGGCTATTTCCCATGCTTTAAAGGCTAAGCACCACTTAATGGACCTCCATGAATATTTCACATTATTTTAGTTGCTTACGTATATAAGTATGAATTAAAGTGAAAATAGCATGATTAATTTGCTTTGAAACTGACAATTTTATTAAATTGACGGAAAAACCCGAGCTCGCTACGGAAATTCTTGAACGCAACCGTGACGTCACAGTTGGACAACAGCTGAACAACGCCGCGGTAAAACACCGTTATGACTGACTGTTATGACAGTATCTAGCTGATAGCTAAATAACCAACATTATTCATGACAATAGCCTAGCAATAAGCTAAACTCAAATTTAGAGGTACCGTTATTCTTGTAAATGTGAATTCATCCGACACTATAAACCTCCGTAATGCAGCTACGTAGCCGAGTATAATCTGAGACACCGAGTTTAGCGAGTCAAGCTAACGTTAACTAACACCAACTAAAACAGGCGAAGTGAGTGTCCTTACCCTGTTTACCTCCATGTTACAGAGGCTCTTGAACACCTTTCGTTGGTGTCCTTACATGCCCATATTGTTGGAAAAGCGCCAGTGAAATGATTCATCATTTTGCATTAAATTATGTGCAACTTCTAGAGTTGTTGTCCACCATCTACGTCACAGGGAAGACGCCTATTAGAGTTTCCGAACACCGTTGGGGGGGGGGGGCAACGGTCTTTTAAACCTTATTCCTTGAATTAGTAAGAAATAACATGTTTTCTGACTATCAATAAACACAAGTTATGAACTCAAATTCCACTGTATTTATTTATTTGACACTCTCATAGAGCTGGTGCTTAGCCTTTAATAGGTCTCACCCTTTGTAAAGTTTTTTTCTTTTGTTTAAAGTTGTTCTCATGCTTTCAAGTCATTCCCTCTTTTTTTAAATTCTTTCCAATATTGTAAACCCCAAATTTTATTTAATTTTTCCCAAACCTTCTTAAATATTTCCCTCCATGTTTTAATAAGTCGCCCGCATTCATTTATTTTGAAGGGGTTGTAAACAGGGCTCTTCATCCTGGAGTTTAATTCAGCTCTATCCTCCTCGCCGCAGGCGGCGCTGGCGAGCGGCCCATAAACCGTGCTGAAAGAGGGAAAACACTTTTGAACGGTTTTATTTTCACAATGTCGAAAGTGAAGAACATCATTTGGCCTCAGGTTTTTCTCTTCGGAGACTCCATTACTCAGGTGGGTGCATCCTGTGCTTTCTCCCCGCAGTCCGTGCTGTGTTTCCCTGTTAAAGCGCCGTGTTGTGTCTGTTTCAGTACTCTTTCCAAGCGGGCGGCTGGGGCTCAGAGATAGCGAACAGACTGGCGAGGTGAGAGCGCTTTAACGACAATCTACGGCTCATTTACTGCTTCTGTTTGCTAAAATACTCCTTCATTCTGTCAGAAAATGTGACGTGGTGAACAGGGGTCTATCAGGGTACAACACACGGTGGGCAAAGTTGGTTCTCCCCCGCCTCCTCCCACCCTCTCTCTCTAACACAACCCCAGCAGCTGTTACACTCTTCTTCGGGGCCAACGACTACTCCCTTCAAGGCAAGACACTTCTCACTTTCAAACGTAACCACAGAGTTAAAAAGAGAGTAGTACAAATTTAAGTTCCTGTTCTGAATGTTGCAGTTATGCGACATTTACTCTGAATTCATTCTGCAAATCCACCCCTCCCTCAGATAAGAACCCACAACAGCATGTTCCCTGCGAGGAATACACAGACAATTTAAAAGACATGGTTAAATACCTGAACTCAGCTGGAGTCTCTAATGACAAGATTATCTTCATCACCCCTCCACCTCTTCATGAGGAGTCATGGGAGAAAGAGTGCATCCTGAAAGGTCGGTCTCTCGCCCTCTCATTTCTCTGTTGTAAATGCAAACGTTTATCTTTCAAATAAACTTTGCTTCACGTTCAACAGGCTGCTGTCTGAACCGTCTGAACACTGTGGCTGGTCAGTATGCTCAGGCCTGTGTCCAGACTGCAGGCCAGTGTGGGGTGGATGTGCTGGACCTCTGGTCTCTGATGCAGAAGGATGGACAGGTATCACAGATGAACTACAATAATACACGGATAAAAAGAATTAACTATCCTCCAGTTTGAGGATTCTGAACCAGAGATAATATACCATAGTTTAAGTAAACGCAGGTTGATGCTGAGGCCACAGAGCGCCCACATTCTTCTTGGATCTAGCTTTCACATTAGCGCTGTCTGTCTAATACATGCTTTTGTTTTCATTGCTATAAACAAATTTCTGTTCTCACAGGATTTCACAATCTACCTCTCCGATGGCTTGCACCTTTCTGTGAAAGGCAACCAGTTTGTGGCCGAGCACCTGTGGGGATTACTGGAGAGTCGAGTGGGTGACCTGCCTTTTATCCTGCCTTACTGGGCAGACGTGGACAATAAGAACCCAGAATACAGCTTGCTGTGTGACTAGATTCGTAGGAATACCTGATAAGTCACAGAAGGTCCTAACTGCACAAGCCTGCATCAGGACTAATGGGGATTAGTTAGCCTTGGTGTGTACAAACAGGCTCTTTATCATTGCCTGGAGGGTATTGGATAAACCTCTCTGGCGACTTTTATAAATGGAACTATGGAAGGAATGTCGAGGAGCATAGTGATGCCTTTTTGAGAGCTGTATTGATGATGTTAGTCATTTGCAAACATCCCCCCCAGCTTTGGACTGTCGTCTTCCCTGCCATCGCTTTCTGTAACGTAACGAGGACCGCAGGAATAGATTTAAGGATTTTGTCAATTTAATTAAAATATATAACTGCTGTGAGGAGTTTGGTGTGTTCTCCCTGTGTCTGCGTGGGTTTCCTCCCATGCTCCAAAAACACACGTTGGTAGGTGGATTGGCGACTCAAGTGTCCCTAGGCGTGACTGTGTGTGTGTTGCCGTGTGAAGGACTGGCGCCCTCTCCAGGGTGTATTCCCGCCTTGCGCCCAATGATTCCAGGTAGGCTCTGGACCCACCGCTATCCTGAACTGGATAAGGGCTACAGAAAATGATTGAATGAATGTATAACTGTCAGACTCTGATCTTAATAAATACATTATTATTTTTTGCTACTAATGGTTTGGTGCAGAAAGTTTATTTGTTGAAATAATTTCACCTTACATACAAGGCATGTGAAAAACACATCTGAAAACAGTTATATAATAGTGCCCCATTAAACTTTCAACAGTTCAGGTTAGATATGTTTTAAAACCTCTGGTGTACTGTAGATTTAGTATAGCAGAAACATTAGTATTATGGCACATAACGCTACCGACTTTATAACATGGGAGTCACCAAGCCATAAAGCTGTATGCTTGAGTTACAGTTACACCCATAAAAAACAGAAGATATCTTTGCATATAGAACAGAAAACAATATATAAAATACAGTACAAATGGACAACACAAAAGGCACAGTCCAAATATTATAGCTGCATAACTACACATGAAATCATTAACAAACAATTCCATCATATGGTTTTATGCAAATTTTTATGAAAAAAAAAAAGAATAATAAAAATTTTATTTAGATTTATCATTAATAGTGCTTCTTCATTGATTCACAACTAACCTGCTCTTTAAAAACGGTTTAGGGCCATGACAGACCAGCCTTAAGATTCTGAAATAAAGCAAGTTAAGACCAAAAAAACGCTCACATGCTCTGTAACACTTTCCCTGATGATATGCTCCTGTCAGACTGCACTAATACTATTCAACAGTGTTTCCTTTAAGCATTCCAGTTCCGTAAAGTCCTTTTAATAATAATAATAATAATAATAATCTAGGAGACAGTAACAAGATCTGCCTTACCACAGCAGAGACAGAGGAAGGCCAGGGAGGGTTTGAAGGACACCTCATAGCTGATACACATGGACAGGATATGCTCTTCATGCTTCCAGTCTAAAACTGCATTTCATATGTGAGTGGTACTTGAGACTGCTGCCATTAAATTCCTGTAGAAATCTGACATTTGAAATATGCCTTAAACTAGAAAAATAAAAGCATCCAGCAAAAATTCTATAAACAGAGATAAAAGGCTGGATTCACAGACGATTCAGAGTCCGATCCAGTGCTGGGCTGATACTGTAGATGGTCATTAGTCATGACTTGGCTTAATATGGGGAAAGCTGACTGAAGAGATCACGGTCATCATAAATACGTCCACAGAAGCACAAAACGACATGGTTACATCTCTAGGTAGTGGTGTACGAGTTCACAGCAACGACGGGATTCACTGGTTCACACTGGGTCGTGGTCCCTGTCAGTTATATTCCAGTGTGTGAAGAGATAAAACTTATCTTATTATTAGTTTCAATATCTGCATAAGATTTACAAGGCACTAATTTATACTAGCCTCCTGTTTCAGGTCCGTCAGACATCAATAATTAAACATCCAGATCTGCAGTCTCTTGTATACATCTATAATTTAAAAACAAGTGAGCTTTAGAGACAGCACAGGTAACACAATATTCAGCAGTTGCTTCACACATACACTGTTGAAGCTGGGTTATCTACAACAAGCCTCCATTTTGTGTTGTGTATAAACATAAATACTTGTGTGTGTATGCGTTAGTACAGTTGAACGCAAAGGTTTGGATGTCCATTGTCAAATAGCATGCTCCATGGCTGTTTCATCAGCTGGATTTAAAGGAGATGTTCATGATTCTGAGGAACTGCTGCTTTCTCTGGTTTGTTCACATTCAGAAGTTCTGCATCATTTAAAGGTGGAAGAGTACGTTTGAGGGGAAAAAAACAACTACTTGTACATGACTGAAGTGTAGCTTCTCTAAGTGCTTGAATTACCACAAACATTTGTAACTCAAATTGCTAAGTTTTGTAGTCGTTTCGGTCTGGGTTTACTTTCATGCTGTTAGTGCTCTTATGAATTTATGTCTGTTCCACCTTAAGTAATCTGAAACAGCAAGTAAATAATACACACCTATGGAGCAAAAATAGCGCAATATCCTCATATAGGTTCCTGCTTTTCAACGTTTGAAAGTCTCTTCATTGCCTAAGCACCTCAAGATGCAGCCTCTCTCCCATGAGCCAAGACAGAGAAAGCCTAGCATGTCGGACAGAGACGCTTAGATTTTTTTTAAAACCCTGTTTACTGACACTGGGCCTTCATAATTTTATTAAAAATGTTTTTTTTATTTTTAATTAGAATCTTGAACGACCCAAAAACAAAAACAGGTTGTTCAAACCTTTGCATCCGACACTCAGCACTCCGTCTCTTTGCTGTCAACGCGGGCTTGTCTCTGCAGCCGTCTCTTGTCCTGGCGGTTTGATGGTGACTGTTCGGTGAGGTCCTCGAAGGACTTGGTTGCTGAAGAACTTTGGGGGAACTCTCCCAGATCGTCCCGGGGAGAGTCCCCGTTGGGGTCCTCGGCGATGGTGTCCATTCGCGGCGGATCCGCTCTGGGTTCTGCGGAGGCCGGGGGCTGGCCGTGGGCTGCTGCTGCTACTACTGCTGCTACGAGAGGGGCTTGTGCCTGAGAGGCGTGGCTGCTGCCGCTGGGATGGCCGTGCTGGGGGTGCAGGGAGTGCTGGGGCCGGCTGGCTGAATGGGAAGACAGAGGGGCCTTGACGAAGCGCATGGGAGCCCCCTCCTGAACGCTGAGCATCTCCATGTTCTGAGATCAAGCCGGAAAATACAGATTACAGAGAAGGGTTGTCAAAGTAATGTTCCACAAAATGTACAAGTATAAGAAACAATAGGATTCCAGGGTTTGGAAGAAGTGGAAATGTGTACAAAGGCATGGGTCATCAAAACGAATGACGAACAAATGAGTAACACTGACATTCAATGTGTTGTGCTTCATGACTAGTGAGGAAACATTTATAAATGAATAAACAAATCTACATCATGAACAACTTGACTATGAAACAATAAAAGTGGAATCCATCTTAAAACTTTAGCACAGCTGTTTGCCCCCAGGGTTCAGTATTTGACAGTAACTCTAGAAAATACTGTTTTCATGTGTCATCTGAACCAGAGAACATGCCAGAACAAACCCTGGTCCTGGAGCACCCTTTCCTTCACATTTCAGTGTTTCCCCTCCTACAACATCCCCTACTTGAGCTCAAGTGGTGCTTTCTAAATTAAGTTACATCAGGGGCTATTCCACAAAGCACAAATTATCCATACAATTAAACCAAAATTTAAGCCTGTACAAGAGAGAAAGAGCAGAGGGACAATCCTACTAAGCCTGCCTGCTTTGTGGAACATCCCCAGGTGAAGTTTGATAGAAAACCCCCAAAATGCAAAGAGCACAAATCCTCCAGGACCTGGTGGTTGTGAACCACTTATTTACAGTGTCTAAACATCTACACAATCACACCAGCCATCTACATCTTCGGGACCAGGGATGAGCACATAACCATGCGGCAGGAAGCATCCATGGCATGTGTTATATTTGTAATCGAAAGCTGTGCATGCAAAATACTGTACAATGACGACAAATTTAAATTCACACTGGACCCACGACTGCCACGACCTTGACTAGGGCTGGGTATCGTTTGAAAATATTTGGTACTGGTACGGATTTAAAACTTCCAATCCGATATAGATACCGAAATGATACTTTTTCCCAATACATTTTCTGTAACTATGACAAACTACAGAAAATATCTCGATGTCATGAATTAACATTGCTGTACATTAAGTATCTCTATATTGTCATGCATCTTTTTAATATTGATTTGTCTGTACATCAAACCTGTCAGATCTGAAGTTAGAAGCAATAAGTAAAAATAAGTATACAGTGGAACCTCTACCTACAAACTTGATCCGTTCCGTGACCCGGTTCGTAAGTGGAAAAGTTCGTTTCTCGAGTCAATTTTCCCCATTTAAAATAATGGAAAAGCAATTAATGCGTTCCAGCCCCCACCCCGAAAGTCACCCTTTTTGCACTGATTTATGTTTACAACACTCTCAAATTAGTAAAAAAAAAAATACTTGTAGCATTACTAACAATAAAACAGAAATACAGTGGAACAGTAATAAAAAAGAAATAAAAAAAATTTAAGTGGTTACACATCGCTAACTTGAAGACGTGACGACTGGCTGGAGGAGTAACACAGGCACTGGCTGTATGACGGGAGGTAGGGGGTGGGTAGAATAACGGAGAGTAGGTGGGTGAATGTGGAACGAATTTCGATGTCTGCTATTTACACTAAATGCTAAATTGCTAAAACTACAATTTGCTAATCTTAAAAGCTCACTCAAGTCTGGGCGCGCTGGGAGACTCTCCTATTGGGGTCAGTGGCCATTTCCAGCCACTGGCTCGGCGGAGGCTCCGGTTAGTTTCTAGAGTCATGGTTCATTGGTGGAGGCAAAAAATATTCAAATGCCCTGTTCGTATCTTGGATAGTTCGTTAGTATAGGCGTTCGTTAGTAGAGGTTCCACTGTACTTAATATTTCAATATCCTATAATTATATTGGGAAAAGTCGATGAATGAATGAATGAACGAAAGAAAAAAAATTGTTTACTTTTGTTCTGTTTTTGTTTGTGCGTCACTTTACACCAGCAAGAATATTTTGTGTGTTGTTCCTCAATAGGTTACTGAAGTTTGGATTGAAGGTTGGACATGGAATGGCTTATTTACTTTTAAAACTCATGAGGAAAATCTTACTGTAACAACTTGTTTCCAAATGAAAATTATACAATTCCACAAATGAAGACCACACGAGACTGACGAACGGTGAGGGGCTAAAGGGACAGAGCTACGTTAAATGAATCGGCCGTGCTGAGGAAGGCTCCCGTTCTCGAGCTGTATCCTTTTTTTATGCTGTATGTCTGTGCTTCAGGGAGACAGTAGCTTTTATTTATTAGAAGTAAGGTTAATTAACCATACAGAGCTTAAGGGAGTGATCCAGCAAGTGTGCATGGGGTTTTGGATGAGAGAACTTTCTGGAATACATGCATGTACTTGTTTTATGCAAAAGTAACAAAAATAGGCACCAATTTCTTTTAGACTTGTTCTTTGTAACACCAAGAGGTTTTGGTCAGTGCCTTTATGGTACCCAGCCCTACCCTTCACTGACACCAACTGCACAAAACTGACTAGAACCGTGCCTCTGCATTCGATAAGCTATCGTTTAACCACAACTGGCCAACCAGTGTGCAGCCACCCAACACAATTCTGCCACCCCATGCGACAGCATACACTCTGGAGCAGGGAGGCAGGAAGGTGAGGCCATGTGTCACACACACATATACACACACACACTCACCTGAGGCTTTACTACAAACTTCCACCACCATCTGCTGCAGTTCCACGAGGCCCAGAGCAAACAGTGGAGCCACAGGTCAAATCTTCAGCCAAGCTCACCCAACAATATCTGTTAACCCTCCTGAAAAGGCCAGTGCTAATTGCAGCTATGTATGAAATGTTTCAGACATGCACTGGGTTAATGTGCTAGTTTGCTCTTTCATTACAATGTTAATGGCTCTGGTCTCTGGAAGGATAGAGCATGCATGATGTGAATAGGGTTCTAGTTAATGAGGTTCAAGGTTGACTTACACTGGGATAAATTAGAGACTTGGAATTTTCCTCATACTGTCTGTCCAGCTTCTTGTCCTGGAAACAAACACAGAATCAAATCCAAATCAAGTCCAGGTTTGTTTGTGCGCATGCGCGAAAAGTGCGTGCAGCCTTTACGGTAGCTCCCGTTTGTGTATTCGTTTTTTCTTTTTAACTATAGTTTTATCTTAACAATATCTATTTATTTTTACAAGGTAACTTAGCGAAGTTCTGCCCTCTCGAATCATGCTAGTAGAGAGAGTTTTGGTCAGTTTTTTCGCTGTGAAAGTTCTACTTTCATGGTGCACCGCGGCGCAGGAGCATGGTCCCTTTGTTTACACCCGGGATCAGCTGATCGCGCTGAAGCCGGCCGGCATGGAGATCAGGGCCGCGAACATCCCAGACGAGCTCTGGAGACGGACGCACAGGGGATGTAGAGGAGGAACGAACCAGCGCTCGGGGAAATCGAGGGCAAAAAGACGGAGGCTTATGGAGAAAAAGGGATATAAGCCGCGTCTTCCCACCGTCGTCATGGGCAACGTTAGATCGCTGGCTAATAAAATGGACGAGCTAACAGCGTTAGCCATGAGTCAGAAGGAGTATCGGCAGTGTAGTTTAATGTGCTTCTCGGAGACATGGCTACACCAGGACATTCCAGATGATAATGTTTCAATCGCTGGCTTTCAGACTGTTCGGGCCGATCGGAACCGCACCGAGAGCGGTAAGCGTAAAGGGGGAGGGCTGGCTGTGTTGGTTAACAACCGCTGGTGCTCTCCTAGTCACATTACCATCAAGGAGCGTATCTGTTGTCCGGACATTGAGCTGTTGGCTGTTGGACTCAGGCCATATTATTTGCCGAGGGAATTTTCCCATGTTGTTGTGGTCGCTGTGTACATCCCCCCCTCTGCCAACCCGACGTCGGCGTGTGACGTCATTCACTCCACCATAGCGCGTCTCCAAACTCAACACCCGACTGCCTTCATTGCCATATCAGGTGACTTTAACCATGTCACTATGGCCAGGACATTACCAAACTTCACTCAGTATGTGGACTGTCCTACCAGAGAGGAGAGAACATTAGACCTGATGTATGCTAATGTTAAGGAGGTATACAGCTGCTCCCCCCTCCCCCCTCTGGGTGGATCTGACCATAACTTGGTCAACCTTAGTTCAAAGTATGTGCCTCAGGTGAAGAGTCAGCCCGTGACCATGAGGACAGTGAGGAGATGGTCAGAGGAGACTTCTGAAGTACTGCAGGACTGCTTTGAGACCACAGACTGGACAGCACTCTATGAGCCTCATGGAGAGGACATTGACGGGCTCACAGAGTGCATCACAGATTACATCAACTTCTGTGTAGAATCCACTGTCCCAACCAGGACTGTTAAATGTTACCCAAACAACAAGCCGTGGGTAACAAAAGACATTAAAGCACTCCTCAATAAGAAGAAGAGGGCTTTCAGAGCTGGAGACCGGGAGGAGGTGAGAACGATTCAGAGGGAACTGAAGAGATCCATCAGGGAGGCTAAGGAAAGATACAGGAGGAAGCTGGAGTGGAAACTCCAGCAGAACAACATGAGGGAGGTCTGGAGTGGTATGAGGACCATCTCTGGCTTAAGGTCCAGCAATAATAGGGGAGTAGTGGGCAGTGTGGACAGGGCCAACGAGTTAAATTTGTTTTTTAACAGATTTGACACTGTGAGCCCTGACTCCTCTGCTGTCGGGCCTCAACAGCCCACTCCACTCCCCCTCCCCCCCTCCTGTGATAGTCCACGTCACACCTCCTGTGATAGTCCACGTCACACCTCCTCTCCTCCCCCACCAGGGACCTCTACAGTGAATCTCACAGCTGACCAGGTGAGAAGACAGCTACAGAGACTCCACACGAACAAGGCTGCAGGCCCTGATGGTGTTCCCCCCAGGGTGCTTAAAGCCTGTGCCACCCAACTTTGTGGAGTCCTGCAACATGTCTTCAACATGAGCCTGAGTCTCCAGAGGGTCCCGGTGATGTGGAAGACGTCTTGCATTGTTCCTGTGCCAAAGACTCCGCGGCCCAGTGACATCAAGGACTACAGGCCGGTGGCACTGACGTCCCACATCATGAAGACCATGGAGAGACTTTGTCCTGGATCACCTCCGGCCCATGGTCCAGCCACTTCTAGACCCCCTCCAGTTCGCCTACCAGCCTCGTCTGGGGGTTGAGGATGCCATCATCTACCTGTTGAACCGAGCGTATGCTCACCTGGATAAGCCAGGCGGCACTGTGAGGGTCATGTTTTTTGACTTCTCCAGTGCGTTTAACACCATTCAGCCTGCTCTTCTGGGTGACAAGATGAATGCGATGCAGGTAGACGCCCCCCTCGTGTCCTGGATTGTTGACTACCTGACTGGCAGACCACAGTATGTACGTCTGCAGCACTGTGTGTCAGACAGAGTGGTCAGCAATACTGGAGCCCCGCAGGGAACTGTCCTCTCTCCCTTCCTCTTCACCCTCTACACCACTGATTTCAACTACTGCACAGAGACTTGCCACCTCCAGAATTTTTCTGATGACTCTGCACTTGTTGGATGTATCAGCAGGGGTGATGAGGATGAGTACAGGGAGACGGTGAACGACTTTGTTGCGTGGTGTGAGCTGAACCATCTGCAGCTCAACGTGACAAAGACAAAGGAGCTGGTGGTGGACCTGAGGAGGGACAAAACGCTGGTGACCCCTGTGTCCATCAGGGGGGTCAATGTGGACATTGTGGAGGACTATAAATATCTTGGCGTACACATTGACAATAAACTGGACTGGGCTAAGAACACTGACGCCCTTTACAAGAAGGGCCAAAGTCGTCTCTATTTTCTGAGGCGTCTGAGGTCCTTCAACATCTGCAGAACTATGCTGAGGATTTTTTATGAGTCAGTTGTGGCCAGTGCCATCCTTTATGCTGTTGCATGTTGGGGCAGCGGGTTAAGGGTGGCAGATGCCAACAGACTTAATAAATTGATCCGTAGAGCCAGTGAGGTTGTGGGGGTAGAGCTGGACTCGCTGACGGCAGTGTCTGAGAGGAGGGTGCTGTCTAAACTGCAGGCTATCATGGATAATGGCTCCCACCCTCTTTATCATATGGTAATGAGACACAGGAGCACGTTCAGTGCAAGACTCATTCAGCCAAAATGCACTACAGAGCGCCACAGGAGGTCATTCCTACCAGTGGCTACCAGACTTTATAACTCCACACTTAAAGCACGACACCTTTCACATGTACAGTAATTACAATAGAACAAATTTTTTAATTATGAGTGTAACAACTCAAATGTGCAATACTCATACTGCTGTATACAGTATATCCGTATTTATTATTATAGATGTGTACATATTTGTAAAAAATTCCTTTTGTGTTAAATTTTTATTAGAGTGTTTATTCTTTTACAACTGGCTGCTACTGTAATAACTGCAATTTCCCCCTGGGATCAATAAAGTATTTCTGATTCTGATTCTGATTCTGATCACATAGTCATACACAATTAGCAGTGAAATGCTTTCTTAAAAAATAAACAGAATAATTTAAAGATATAGCAATTAATATAGCTTCGAGAAATATACAGAAATTGAAGTTGTTGTCCCCCCCCACAAAAGTCTCTATATTTTAAACAGCTTTAGCAACTTTCCAAAACTGATAATGAGCGCTTACCACACAGTGCACCAAAATACTCAACGGGATCCAGAAGAGAAGAGAGAACACCACCACTGAACCCACTATGTTGTCAGCCAGGAACTTCCCTGAGAATTTAAAAGCAGACAGTCAGCCATATACATATGTACTGATACATATGTATCAGTGAAGCAGCCTGGACTAAGAATAACGTCCAATGGAAGGTAGCCATTGGTTCAGCATTCTGTGAAATCAACTTTACCAAATGTGTTGATGTCCAGTTTGTCGATAAAGTCCCACAACCTTTCAACGACATCTTGAACTTGCTTCATGCATTTTCCCTACAACAGACATCAACAAGAAACCCATCATAATCTTATCTACAAACCTCTGAGGTCATGCGTAACTTATTAAGGTCTTATCCAGGTTTTTGTGAGTATTACAGGCCGAAGATGGGCTCCCTTAACCTGCAGCACACCGAGTGTTGAAGTGCCAGGATTCAATCAAACTATATTACCTAATATCACAGAATGAAATAAAAAGAAGGCACTCACATGGCCATCGCAGAAGCCCACCGTGCACGGCTTCCCTTTGCGCAGGTAAATGAAGTCTCCTTTCTGAGTAACAGGCATGCACACACCAGTCGAGTCCTTACAGCACACTTTACATGAATTGTCTGTGTCTGGATGCAAAGAAAAATTTGAGGTCAGTGCATATCCCACTGTTTGGAGTTTCACAACTAAGAGCTACATGATTGATGCTAATAGTTTTAAAGGGGACATGTTATAAACATCCCTTTTTCAGTGCATGTTCACAGTACACAGACTGTCCTGCCACATTGTCTGAGTCTCTCCAATCACAGTCCTGGACACTTGTTTATGTGAGAGCGCAAAGAAGAGGTTAAATGAAGCAAAACATACATAACCTGTGCGGACAAATAAGGGCACAAATGGAGAAAATAAGAATGGAGAATTAAGAAAACAAGCAAAAATGGCTAAAAAAACAGAAGCTCAAGCTCATTATCATATAAAGGAACAGGAGCTGAAACCAGCCGTTCTCAACAGAGCTGTTTACACAGGAGGAGAACACTAATGTGGGGTGTAACCCTTGTGGTGTTTTGTTCAAAACAGATCAGAGGTGATTTACTGACAGTGTTTCATTTTAGAAAGTAAGAAAATATTGATTTATTGTTTATACAGTTTTTATTGTTCAGGGCCATTTGCAGATACTCACTGTTGCAAGCACATGAGAGACCTCTATGATTGGCCTCACAAAAAGGCATACACTTGCCCTTGCTACACACTCCTTTGTCTACACACTCCGTGCCATCAGGTAAGTTACCTGGAGTTGGACAGTCACTGCTCATGCCTAGGGAGGAAATATTTCTTCATTAAGTCTGTAAAACTCTCTTCAATTCACATTCACTTCCCTATAAATATGTATAATCTTTACAAATGTATTTGTTTATGTAGGTATAACAGCGATAAATTTTATTTAGTAAAACTATGCAAGTAATACCACAGTCATGTGACATCCTAGACTGGTCAAACACACTGCTGTGAATGGACTGTCCCCAAGAACAGTGGAAACAGCAGTGTTTTACATGCCATTGGCTACTACGAAACAGTTAAATACAAAATCATATGATCCTATTTTGCTGTGAGAAACCTAGCATTGGTGTGCCAGCTCACCTGTACACTTGGACATAGCTTTACAGGTGGCGTTGATGGACTCCTGACAGATCTTCCCTTGCTCCTGAAATCTGCAGTTGTTGCAGCAGGGGCTGTTCCTGTCACTGAGGTGTGAATACAAACAAAACACAGCTCACAGGTCTGAGTAATAAATAATGCAACAGCTGTCATACCTTTAAGACATGTACATATTCCAGTTCTTCTGTAAATGCAAGCATCCGAGTTTCAACAAAAGTTTACATGGATCCTGATTGGGATCCAAGTAGTGGGAGTTAGATTGTGAAAAAATTTTGCCTGTGAAAAGAAAAGAAGGTGGCGGTTGTTTCTCGTGTGCCTCGGGTTCTGGCCCCGAGGTTGATTTGCCGAACTGTGGAACAAAGAAGGAGAGCGCGTCTTTGCGTGTGAACCCTTACATGGAGAATTAGCACTTGGCTGAGGGGGCCTTGGAACACTTCAAGTGGACATTAATTTATTGTTAAGCGGGCTATTTACTTTACTTTTCATGAACACCAAGCAAGAATAATAATATAGTACCTTTAATTCGGTAGGTTGTGCTTTGGTGCAGACAGCACAGTAAAAATAAACGGTATTCGTCTAAATTAAAAGTTCAGCAAAATTTAACCAATAGTTATTAATAAAGAAGGAACTGCACGCAGGTCACTTAACAAACATAAAAGATAAGAAATTAAGTGAATAATAATAATTACATAAAGTTTGTTCACGAGTTCCAAATCTCGAGTCCGAGCTGAGTCTGAGTCATTTGAATACGAGTCCCCAATCGAGTCTGAAGTCACTGTTTGAACGACTTAAGTCCGACTCGAGTCCCCATCTCTGTTGCTTACACTACCCAGCATACCTGCACTCCGCATTCCTTTGGAACTTGCAGCTGGACGTGCAGCAGAGGTCGTCATTGAGATGGAGAAGCCCAGGGTCACACTCCTCCCCCTCCTCTACCCGAGAGTTGCCACACAATTTGCTGGTTCTCACCTTGAAGCACATCTGAGCCTTGACTCTCAGGGTTTTACTGACCGAGGTCTTACTGCAGCTAGAGAACCGCTGGAAAACAGAGGCAAGAAAAAACAAGTGAAAATCCACAGCACTAGAAAACTATGGATTTAAATTAGTCTGAGCAGTAATAATTCCGAACCCTTTCCAAATCTCTCCTCATGGCTGTCCAGTATTATTCGAGGTTATCATCCAATACTTCTACTGTTCTACTGTTAATGAATACTTCATTACGTTAAATCTGACTCATACTAACTACAAAAATTTCTTTGCTAAGTCAATGAAACCTCTTTTGCATGCTGTTTCCTGGACACACAGACCATGAAAAAAAGTACAGATGCAAATAGGTTATGGTGGGACCTGTATCTCACAGAACTACTTCCTGTTATGTAATTACAGTTGTGCTCATAAGTTTACATACCCTGCCATCATCTGTGATTTTTCTGACAATATAAATGATAATACAACAATTTATTATAAAACAAATGTGTTTGTCCTTTTTAAATCATAATAACCATCCTAATGACCTGTGTATTGCCTCCTTTAACATCAAATGGTAGCTTTAAATCTGTTGTGGATCAGACACTTTATTTCCTCAGATGTTAAAACTGCCCATTCTTATTGACAAAATGCCTCCAGTTCCTGTACATTCTTGGGCTGTCTTGCATAAACTGCATGTTTGAGACCTCCCCAAAGGTGGCCACTCCAGAACCTTCAGTTTTTCCTGTTGTAGCCAATGACAGGTCGACTTGGCCTTGTGTTTTGGGTCATTGTTATATTGGAACATTGAAGTGCGTCCCATGCGTAGCTTCCTGGCTGATGAGTGCAAAGTTTCCTGCAGTATTGTCTGATAAAATGCTGCATTCGTCCTGCCATCAATTTGGACCAAGTTCCCTGTAGCTGTGTAGCTCACCAAAACATCAGCAATCCACCTCTGTGTTTCACAGTAGGAATAGTGTGCTTTTCATCATAGGCCTTTGCTGACTTCCTCCAAATGTAAAAGTTCAGTTTTGTTCTCATCACTCCAAATTTTGTTCCAGAAAAATTTCCGAGCTGCTTTGTGACACTGGCATAGAAAGGGCTTTCTTCTGGTGACTTAATGCAGCTTTTTTCTTCAAGTGCATCCTAATTGTGCGTCTTGAATCAGCAGCACCAATTTTTTTCAGAGTGAACTGTACTTTATTTGTGAGTTTTGCTTTGCATCCCGAACAATTTTCCTGGCAGTTGTCAGTAGCTGAAGTTTTTGTTGGCCTATCTGACCTTGGCCTCGATTTCAACAGAATCCCTCATTAATTAGAGTTTGAACACGGTTGACTGGCAATCTCAGCTCCTTGGATATGTTTTTATATCCTTTTCCTGAGGTTCAACTATCTTTTCTTGCAGATCCTTTGATAATACTTTTGCTTTTCCCGTGGGTCATAATCCAACAGCGTCAGTGACAGTAGTGGAGGAAACATGCAGTCTGTCAGGAGCCCAGTAACTCAGATGAGGATGGTTACCTTCAATAGCAATTTAAACCTGCGTGTTCGTACTCATGCCTAAACTTCCAGGGTATGTAAACGTTTGATCCAGGTCACTTGGGTAGTTTCTGTTGTCATTATGATTTAAAAAGGACAAACACAACTGTTTAATAAAAACAGCTTCACCCAACCACTAACAATGAAAGAAAAAAAAAAGTTGTATTATCATTCGTATTCTCTGAAATAAGGCCAAAGGAATCACAAATTCTGTTAAGGCATGTAAACTTATCAGCACAACTGTATATTGGAAATAAACCTTTGAGATCACGAGAGAGAGAAAGAGAGAGAAAACAGATGGATACCTTGTTATTGACATGGTCTCCACTAACAGCAATGGGGTACATAACATACTTTCCCCCGATGTCATCACTTGGGGCACAGTCTGCTATGTTGTCAGGGTCATGCTCTGCTCCAAAGTTGTGTCCAAGCTCATGTGTGGTCACTAGGTCTGCTTCCTAAAAATTAATATTCAAAATTCAGCCACATCATCTTTTAACAACATTCAAATAAGTGTTGTCAAAGTTAACTCCGTCCCGCGGTGTCCTGACTAGCTGCCACTTCTGACATGTCATATGATTGTCCACTGTTAAAAGTGTGATTTCTCTCCGATTGTGATTGTGTGCACTTCTGAAGTGTAATAAACGCAGCTGTAAATAGATGTTCCTAGATGTTTTATTGGAGTTAGAAAAGGATATTCTGAACAAAACAAAAATGAACAGGAACGTAATGAACATATCGAACAGACCCAGCTTTGACCACTCCAAACGTTGCTCTGAGTAAGCACTGGCACTCACACAGAACAAACACAGCACCTCCAGGAAGAAAGAAAGCTGTGTGCAACATGTCTACAGTGAGCATGGAGCACACAGTGCACTCTGATTCTATTCTGATTTATTCCAGTCTATAGAGTGAACATGCACCCACTGGGACTCCTCTATCAGCAGATTAACACCAGGAGAAAAATGGTCACTCGAGTGCTACTGGAAAGAGCCTACAAATATTTTAACACACCACTCATTTTAAACACTGCTCATGCATTTTCCCCACCTGGCTTCCCACACACTGACCCAATAAAAAACAGGGAACAAAACTACATTACTCTGGTCATGCTGTATATTAATAACGTACCACCTTTACTTTGCATACAATTCAAATGAGCTGCTTTTTAAAACTGTCAGGTGGCTAATTTATGCTAACGTGTGAAAAACTGCTGCACACAAACCTTGGTGAGAATAGTCTTCCCATAATTCTTAGTGCTGGTTAACCCTGTGTTCAGGTAGCTGGGTTTCTTGGCCGACTGGGACGGATAATAAGCTGTGACAGGAAAATAAAACACATGTGTCATTTGCCAGTAGTAAAGCTTGCTCTGCTTTTAATGTCCGAGACCGCCTTACGTTTGGAGCAGAGTCCTCCTAAGGCTTGGTCTCTGGAGGAGGCCACATACGCCAGACCCAGGGTGCCCTCGTCAAAGTCCTGATACGTGAAGAGATGCGCCAGGCACACGCTGGAGGCGTTCTCTGCAATGTCCAAACTGAATTGCTAAGAAGAATGGAAAGAAATCACATCATCTATAGACTCATTGACAATGACATTATACTCATGCTGTGTTCTCCAAAAAAACAGTGACTCAAAGGTTTGTTTGATTTGTTGCTGCAAAGCACTCACTTCCAGGAGCTTCTTCACATCCCACACTTGGGGATCCTTTGGACGTGGGCTACCTTTCATGTTGTAGTGGGTTTCTCCTGACGACACTAGGGTTGGCTCTTTGTTTATGATGATCTGTTAAAACAGAAGATAAGAAAATAAGACACTGATAAAGTGTTACTGTTTGAGCAGAGACTCTGAGAATAGATGGACCACCACACAAAGTGAAACCACAACCACGTAACATTCATGACCTCATCATTAAAAGAGCAGGATTGTATTTGCTTGAGTCAGTGTCATGTGGTGAGTGACTCAGCGTGACTGGAAAAGCATCACCAAAACAACAAACAGATACATGAGAAAGGCCTGCAACTACAAAAAAAGATCTGGAACGCTTAAATATTATATAAAAATAAGCAGCTTGATGTTGTAATTTAATCACATCACCCACGCATAACAACCGTACAACAACGATGCTTGAACGAAGATACCTGGTGAATCTGTACACCGTAGCCTTTAAAATCATTATCCCAAGTAGTGTTCCTGTAGATGTCATCCACGCGGTCAATTAGCTCGATCTGAAAGAGACCACACAATGAGGACCAAGGCAAGGCAAGATCCAAACACAAGTTTAAATATCAGATCTGGACACTTGTTTGTGCTGTAGTTCTACTTTACCAAATAGTTGAGGGTTGTACTCTCCTCCCCGCGGCCCATGTGCTCGAAGAAGCGGTAATCTGCCACCAGCAGCAGCGTGCAGGTGTTCTTCTTGGGGTTATGAACCTGCCTCCTCACTCTGTGACTGGGTTCTGCGGAGAGTAATCAGACAACAACTTGATCTTAGCTCCTTTGCGAGAAAAGCAGTACAACACTAACCATTACTGACCCTTCGCAAGCACCAGAAAGACTTTTCAGACTTCTTTCAATGTTATTTTTCCCACTCGGCGCTACTCACGTCTAGAAGTGAATTTTTTCCTGCATTTTACAACACCACACTTCAACTGTGAATCAGAAATGCAAGAGGATGCTCTAGTGTGTGTCCTTGCTTTGTCAGAACATATCAACTCCAAAGCAAGTATAGACAACAGCAGGGACTGAGAGATACACTGCCTTCTGAATCTATCGCCTGGATAGGCTTTCAACAAAGGAAACCTGAAAAATGAACCATGAGTAATAAGAAATATCAAAGCACTACATAATCCCACTGACACAAGCATTATAACCCTCATGTACCAATAGTATAAGCACCAATGATACCTCTAAGAAATATAAAACCTTGCCTACATTTGGGAAGCTCAATATTGTAGACAGAATTTGAAACAGTAAAAACTCCTACACTAATGAAATCAACGCTTTGAAAATCCCTCATAACTAGATACATAGCTGTAACAGAGCTGACAATGTAAGAAGACATTGAAAGGGGACATGTACTTCCACCTTTTCCACCAGTAAACAGTTCTGGGGTTCTAATGAAATTTCTGTGACATGCTGTGGTCAAAATCCCACAAGGATCCAACACTACCACAGAGTTCATCCTCTGTCTTAACCGGTCAGGGCCTGTTCCTTTAAATGATAACGAGTCACACACAGCTCAACCCCACGTGAACAGCAGCATCAAGCCTCTCACACAGGAGTTCTTGTTTAAACTGTTTTAATCAGTACTCTTATTTCTCTGTGCTCATTGTATCCGTTTGTCTCGGTTTAACCTCGTCTTTGAGCTCTCACATAAACGCGAGTGCAGCGCTGTGATTGGAGAGACTCAGACGAGGGTGTAGCAGAAGTGTCGCAGAATCAAAACGGTCCATTTTACCCTAGGTTTACCGACTTATTCCATGTGAAATGTGCTACACCTCACTATGCTAATACACAAACTAAGCTATTTTTTCATATCCCTCTGCTCAACTCTGCCTAGAACTCTAACAGTAGATGCAGATGTTCAGTTCCTGTTGTGACTGGGAAAACATGCACTTGCCTCCAAGCCCTTATGTGAGCAAGTACTTACCCCCATCCTGCTGTGCTCCCATGGCTGCCCTGATCTCTGGTAGCAGGTCCTGGGCCTCAGCACTGACGTAACCACACACTTTGGGGGAGGCCATTCGGCTGATGTTCCTTATGTCCTCAGAGCGATACACCAGCAAACTGCCATTTGGCGACATCTTCGTGAACCTCCATAAGGGCTGAAGAAGATAGAGGAGAGGCTCTAACACAGCTCAAGAGGAGTATGGCACTTTAAGTGTGAGATCTAGTTGTTCTATGGTGGACGGCAAATACTAAATGCATTATCACAGGCGGATATTATTTTGTTTGTGGGCAAAGCTTTTTAATTGTAACAAAATAAAACATTTTCTCAATGAAAAATTGCACATGGAAACTACAATAAGGGGGAAAAAGACAAATCACAGGCTTCTATAATTTTGAGACACACTGCTTCTCAGTTGTTGGAGCACCATCATAAGCTCCAAATCAGTCATGGATTCAACAGTGTTGAAAGCAACTGCAACAATTTGCACATCTGCTTTGACTTGGACAATAAAAGAGTCCTGCTGAGCTTCATAATTACCTCCACATTGTACTCTGCCTCGTCTGTGAGAATGTGGGCTGAAAACTCATCTCCATCCATGTGTGCCTGCACCCTTGAGTTGACCTCACCTTAAAAATAATAATAATAAATAAAATAAAATTGTCCTAGTCAAGCTACCCAGAAACACACAGTACTCCTAATGAAATGTGTGCTAGCCTGCATTCCTCATAGAGCTTGGATTTAAAAATACAGCTCACCGACTACATGTCCTTTGAAGTAATTCCGTAATGGGACGTCAAAATTCTCCTCCTTTCCTTCTTTGTCTACAACCACGGCTTTGAAATCTTCTGTGAAAAGGTCTGTGTTCGTTGTCAGGTAAAGCTTGAAATGCCTTTAAGAAAAACAGAACAATTAATCGTGACTATTTCGTACCGTTTCCTAATGTCATGGCAGACCTGTCAGGAGTTTACAAAATTCTAGTGCTGTAAAATACAGGCTTTTTTCTTAAATATATATACAAAAAACATCCAAATTAAATAAGGCTTTAGGATCTGTTCAATAGATTCCAGCTTGAACATTTTAGGGCAGGAAGTGGATTTGAGAGAATGCTGTTGTACCTCTTCAGTGCCGTGAAGCTGACCAGGTGTTCCACATGTGATGGGGAGTCCGTGTCCCGCTTCCTTAAGGAATGCCTCTGGAGGCTAGATGCAGACAGCACCTCAAAGTCTGCCAGCACTGAGCTGAGGGTGTCTGCAGAACCGTGCAATAAGAGAGAGGGGAAGAGGATTACATTTACTGTAAACCATCACAGCACGTGCTGAAATCAGACGGATTATAGCTAATCAAAACATCTCAAATGGAGATGACCTATTTGCAGAGCCAGGTCTGGGTAGGAACACCTGACTTTTTTCCACCACATAAACAGACCACAGAGCTCACAAACCATGAGGAAACATTTGCTGAATTGAAAATTGAATTAGGCTGAAACTGTAAACAACACAAGGTAATTTCACCTAAAAATTACAGCATCGAAATCACTGTGATGATTTCTGAGCTGTAATTGGGAGAACAGAGCCGTTGTTGCTACTTTGGGCTCAGCACCGTAGAATCTCTATTATGTAACTTATGGAGGTGGGACGGACTGCAGTTTATTTCAGGACAGTGTTGTAAAAGTGAATTACATTCTGCAAAATTAAGGAGTAGGAAGAGAAGCGACACCACTTTCTCCTCCTTCAACATTCACAGCAGACGTTCCCTTGTGTGTGTGTATATGTGTGTGTGTCTATTTGAAAAACTGGACACACACACATATACGCTCAATTTCAAAGATTTCCTAACATCAATCTTTAACTGTAATTTTTCTTAACATCAATAATATTTAACCTTTTTTTTCTTTGCGTTTGAACAATACTTTAAAAAGGGTGGGTTTCAGTTTGTTAGATGCCACTTTGTCTGTCCATTGATATGAGCTCCCCACTTCTCCACTACCAAAAATTGTCAGAACAACACACTGTCAGAAACACTGTCACCATGGTGGTACCTTCAAAGTTACACACCTTTCATTAGGTAACATAACTCTATCATATTCTATATTAATTATAGATTTTCATTCATTCATTATCTGTAACCCTTATCCAGTTCAGGGTCGCGGTGGGTCCAGAGCCTACCTGGAATCATTGGGCGCAAGACGGGAAAACACCCTGGAGGGGGCGCCAGTCCTTCACAGGGCAACACACACACTCACACATTCACTCACATACTCACACCTACGGACACTTGAGTCGCCAATCCACCTACCAACGTGTGTTTTTGGACTGTGGGAGGAAACCGGAGCACCTGGAGGAAACCCACACGGACACAGGGAGAACAGACCAACTTCTCACAGACAGTCACCCGGAGCGGGAATCGAACCCACAACCTCCAGGTCCCTGGAGCTGTATGACTGCGCCATTGTGCTGCCCCAATTATAGATTTTAACCGTGTTAATTTCATACGCCCCATTTAATCTCCAGGACTTGTATCATGCTTCTTCCTTTCACACAGATCCATAATGAAAGATTACAAATAATCACCTCTTCCTCTGGTGAAGAGAATGTAATGAACCTTTAGGGAACACCACTGTTGTACCTTTAATGGTGCCGTGTAATTGTACGTTTAGTGACTTATAATGTACCTCTACCATGCTGCTTACTGTGCTAGTCTGTAAAGTTACAATTAAGAAGGCACTACAGCTTTAAGTCCATCCCATCTTTTGAATAACTTTGTAATCCTCATGCGCTCATTCACCATGACCCTACATCATTTGGCTCTGCAAAGGGGTGGAAGCAATGTTCCACTGCTCTCAGCTCCTGTCGCTCAGGGGGTCATCTGAGGACCACCGTGGCAATGGAAAGTTGGCAAACCACATAACAACATAAACAGCAGAACAACCATCCACCACAGCTGACTGCGGTTTTATTAATCTCCTTTCATTGAACTGCTGTGTTGATCAAAAGGGTTCATATCATGGCCTATGTATTGTGTGTATGCGTTCCCCTTAAGAACACTTATAAGATTTGCATGGAATTACGTACCCCAAAATAGAGTGGCATGTTTTAAATGACAATTTTTAACCTCTCTTCTTCCCTTACCCTACATTCAGACTTGACATCACAGGAATAATGAATGAATTCTGCTGCTTACTTTCCATATGTAAACAAGGACAGACATTTTGAAACTTCAACAATGTATATTCGTCACAACACCTATTTTTACTTCAGTTTCCCCACAATATGTGCACAGGAAAATAATAATATATACTGTGTTTGGAAGCAAATATATATATATATATATATAGCTGAAAGTGTCACTATCTGTGGAGAAAATAACGTCACTAGCGTTAAACCTGAAATTAAATCTAGTTGGCCCCTCATATTGATGCCCTCCAGTGTCATTAGCCATTCCCACGTATTAATTCGTTCCTACGCTAAATCGTTCCCACATATTATCGCGTATGTCGTCTTCAAACCTTATTAAGTCGTTCCCACGCCTTATAAAGCAGTTGCAGCACATTTAAAACGTCCCCGCGCTATGGGGGGATTTCGTAAGCAGGGCTCCGCAGTGTGAGGAGGGTAACGCTACTCACCGAGGTCTTCGTTTTCTTCCTGGTTTGTGAGGGGCTCCTCGGCGGACCTTGGCTTCCCCGCACAGCTCACCCAAAGCGGGGCTAGACTGAGAGCCAATACCACCCAAGACCTCATCCTGCCGCTGTCTCCGCTCCCGAACAACTAGCTACGGCTCTCAAGACAAACTCATCCCTAACACGGGATCGTAATCACGGACTCCGGGGGCTTTGTTTAGCGAGAGAGGAAGAGATAGAGGGCGAGACCCGGGTGGTGTACAGACACAGACCCTGGTCCAGAGAGATAAGGAGAAGTCCGGGCGAAACTGCTGTGTTTACTGCCGCCTCTTCCCAGGGTCCTCCCCTTGTTCGCCTCGCAGTGTTTCCGGGAAGGGCTTGTCTCTGAGACCACACTGACACTGCCCCCTGCCGGTCACTCACTGCTCATACTCTTGCCGCCAGGATTCCCGCCGCTTTTCAAATGGGATCTAGTCGATTTAGATTTTTTAAAAACTAAATTAACTGTAGAATACTAAAAATATGACTTGTTTTAGGGCTGAAATGAAACAAATTCAATACATATTTCGTGTCCGAGAAAAAGTCTCATTATATTGAGAATAAAGTCCAGACATTTCAAGAAAATATGTCAGAATGTATTGAGAATATTTTAAGACAATATTCAGAATATTTCGAGCATAAAGTCTGAATATTTCGATAAAACTTCAGAATATTTTGACAATAAATAAAAAGTATATTTCGAGAAACAGCAGAATTTTGAGTAATATTATAGATTAAATCATGCGAAGTCAAAATATTTCAAGAAATTAAGAAATTTTGATTATTTCAAGAATATAGAATAGTTTGAGAGAAAATGTCAGAATTTTTCAGGAAACAAAATGGACTCTGAATTTGAAGAACTGGGTCACAATTTGTCCCCAGGTGTAAGCGAGTGACCGTGTGATGCACTGTGGAGGACTAGCACTGTGCCCTGAATGAATCCTGCCTTGTGTCATCTCCTCTCCACCTAACAGCTGATGTGTGGTACTGATTCAGACTGGCTGTCATTGCATTGTCCAGGAGGATGTTTCACTCTGGTGGTGGCTGCAGGTCACTATGTAATCTCTCAAACAATGTAAAGCACTGTGGGGTCTAGAAAAGTGCTCTTTAAATGTAGCAAGTATTAATGTGCTTGGGGGGGTTACGCCCCTCGCTGCCGTTGTATGCTTAACTGAACCTATGTGTGCTCTTACGTCCTTTACACCTTTATTTGTTACACAAAACATGGGAATTTATTTCTTGATTCATCCGAGAACTTACATTTACGTTTCGGCATAGCTGCTCGAGATGAGGGTAGGTACATGAGCTTTGCCTGACGTAAACAAGGACTACTGACGTGCAGACTGACCAATTAAATGTTTACAGAGAAGGTTATCGACCAATAACGGTAGCTCTATAGTCAGACCGTCCAATCAGAAGATTTTAGGCTACTTCACCACGCCCCATTTCACACAAGCGAACCAATCAGAGTAGGGGAGGGCGGGACTAGTTTGTGAACGAAACTTCTCGAAGTTCTATGTAAGCTCTAGAAAAACAAAATCCCGGACGTTTGTGAAATTCCGCCCGGACATTTTTTTTAAGTCTAAAAAAGAGGACATGTCCGGGTAAAAGAGGACATCTGGTCACCCTATGAAAACTCGTGTTTTACAGATCTGGTTTTTAGATCGCTTTTAAATCTTTAGCTTTTAATGTTTGACCAGTTTGTTGTGGCCTGGTTGCTGTTGCCTCAACTCAGCCACAGCTTAACTTTATATGGTCCAGATATCAGGTGTGTTGTGGAAGAAATCTGAGCCGAACCAACATTTGGCCCACCTCTGACCAACACACACTAACTCAAGTCAAGCCAGGCCTGAGCTGTGCCAAAATGAAGACAGATTTGGTCTATAAGTGTCTGCTCTCTGTCAACCTTGTTAATGAATGAAGACACCACTGGGTTCTTTAGTTCCTTAAGAATAGAGGGTTTTGTTCCTGTTCTTCTGGAAGGGACATTGAGCTCTGAATAAAAAACAAACTGAAACGCCAAATTCAATCTCAGCCTCATCACATTTATCCTTGGCTCCAGCTTACAATGGCTGATATTAGTCGTCCTGATATTAAGATGCACTAAGCATGTGAAATTATGAAAGATGACATCGAACACATTTACATATCCCAGTTTAGCCTTGGGACGATGTACTGGCCATGAGCTATTAACTCTGGTGACTTATTTCTGAGCTAGAAAATTAAATGCAAGGCAAACAGCCCTGAAATGTCAAAATAGGAAACTAAAGAGTATGTTTAAACAATACATTATGTATTAGCACAGAGAATACAACAACTATTCTGGAGGGGGCTTAATGTATAATTCTGTATTTGTTTGCAGGACTTTACACTCATGCAAATGAATTAGATTACAACTGTACACGTGGGATTTACTTCTTCCAATATACAGAAAATACAATTAAATATTTATTTTTTTTATCTATGAAGTATAAAAACCAAACAAATTACACATTAAAGGCCATCTAAAGAAGAAAGAAAGGCAAAAAACAGTTTTAGGAGCAAAGGGTACAAGTCCCTAAAGTTACATGGCAATGGACATACATTCTGTCATTTTAAAGCAAGTTTACAGGTCAGAAATTATATTTGGAATAGCCAAAGCTGGGGAGTGACACACGGACATTGTCCTCACAAATAAACTACTGCAGTGTACAAGGAGGAAAAAAAAATTGTTGTTAGGCATGCATTTAAAAGAACAACCTTAAGGGTAAAATGATACAAATGAATTGTGCCGTGAAGATGAGTGTCACGGCACCGAACAAAAAAAAAAAGATATGAACAACTCCCCCCCTGTTTTTATGCAAGAGATAAAATTCTTATACAAAGGAGAAGTAACTTCTGGATTTTTGCTGAATATTGGTGTCTGAGATTGTTGTTCCTCAGGTGTTTTTGTCTTCATGCGAACGAATAAAGATGAACAGTTGACCATGTAGACCACTAGGCTACTCAGTACTCAGTGACATATGCCAGATGTGGACTTTCAAATCAGACTAATCCCTGAAGTGTTTACGAAAACGACATAAACAAAAACAAAAACAAAACACATCAATGCATAATGAAATCAAGAACCATATACACATACTGTACACAAGACAAACCCTTTAAAATGTTTTTTTTTTTTCCCACACAACATCAAGGGGCCAAAGCACTACAAACCTATTTAAGTGTTTCTTCACTGCGTCGAAAAACAACGAACCCCATCAGCATCTTAGAAACCTGCTTGGCACGATTGTCATTCATAGATGAACTTCGAAACTGTATCTACATACAACAAAATATCAAACAGTGACAAAATGCTTAATCTTCGAGGACCTGAGATTAAACAAAAGAGAGACAAAGAAAAGAAAAGGAAAACAGAGCTACAAGTCAAGAAAAAAAACAAGTGAGGTACTGAAAACTTAAGGCAAAAACCGTATTAATGCAGATAGCTACTGAAGAATGACGTGAACATGTGAACAGTGTCAAAATGTTTGTCACATGATGAAAAAAGTGTTTTGTGAGAGTGAGAGAGAAAGAGAGAGAGAGAAAGAGAGTGAGAGTGTGAGTGAGAGAGAGAAAGCGAGAGTGAGAGAGAGAGAGAGAGTGAGAGAAAGCGAGAGTGAGAGAGAGAGAGTGAGACAGAGAGAGAGACAGAGAGAGAGAGAGAGAGAGAGAGAGAGATATGCTCACTCAGTAATATCAAACTCTCCAATATGGCACATCTGCTGTACGTATGAGATCAGCAAAGGTTGTAAAGGATTCCAGTGAGCTACATATTGTCCAGCTACATCAATACAACCTTTGTTTCTGATCACATGATGAATTCAGCAGTTCATTCATTTATTTATTTTTTTTAATCTTACATGATATGATGGCACACAAGCTTCGGATAACACATGCACTGTTTCAGTGCTGTAGGCAAGACTGAACAAGGTTATAGGACTTTTCAGAATTTGGAGTCTGCTTTGTGTGATGTTCGCTGGACAGAAAATCACAGCCAAAATGAAGCTGGACATTTGTGGATGGAATAGCTGTAATTACGACTGAAGTTCATGTGTAAACCACAGTGGTGGGGAATGAGGGGGGGGGGGCGCCTTGTTGCCTACAGCACTTCAATAATGCACTAAAGGACAGCACAAACCACTTTGTCGGCAATCTTCAAGTTGTACAAACTTGCATAGATATAGTGCTAGACTTAAACGAGCACAAGCTGAACAGTCTTAAAACCAGCCAGAGTTTATAATCCCTGCCAGAAGACTGTTTTGTCCCTTTTTGTGAGGGAGGTTATCTCCTGTTTGGAGTTATAAAAGCTGACGTGAGTGAAACAGACATGCAAGTTTGCAACTATCTGACACAGAATATACAGGATTACTGTAAAGTACATTGTTTGATATACCGAGGAATTGCCTGGGGATATGTTTACATGATCATTTAGACACGGGTAACTTATGAGAAACAAATAAACAAAAGTTGTTGTTGGGCTGCGCTTGAGTTGAATTATATATCTATATATGGGGGGTGGGCAACATTGTTTTGGTTTAGAAACAATAATGTACGGTGCCAGTACAGTGGTTTATTTGTTTGTTTTGTTTGTTTGTTTTTAAAAATATTTCTTAAATTAATGCAGTAAAGCTTCTAGAAAGTAAAAAAACAATCAGCAGTACAGTCAAAGCAAGCATTAATGGCTTTAAATGAGATCTCTGCTAGCAAAGAAAAAATAAAAGTTGCCTGAATCTCAAGATTAACCAATAATCAAGGTGCAGTTTGGTAAACGGGGGGGAAAAAAGGAAAGTAAAACCCAAAACAATGACCAACACAATATTAGTCTGCATCGTGTCCTCGTACAAATAAGTAGTAGTAACACACATTTTAAAGCAAGATACAAGTTCAGGTTTTGCAGTAAAAATCACGCTGTACATCTAAAGTCTCTGCTTACACTGCAGACCTTAAAGTGACGCGAGAGCCCCTTGTATGTGCAAGACAGAGTGAAAAGCAGGGAAATTGTTGAGTGACCCAAGTGCTACTATGCACACAGAGCTACATATATTGCAGTATTCAGTTGAAGAGCCCTCCAGATAACTCCCGAAACCCCCGACACAAAAATTACAAAACAAACATCCAACGAGATGACTCTCTGGACCGTCGAAAGTCAATCGCACCCACGTTATCGACGGCAGGTTCGCAGCCCAACCTCTCAGGGCCTTCTGTGGGACATCAAGCACGTGTGTAAGGTTTCACTCAGAGTCTTTGAACAAGCCTGCCCCCAACCCACTCCCAGAATCGAGCCGGAACATGGCTTCCAATGCAAAGCCCCCCTTCAATGAACAACTCCAACCTTGAGAAAGAGCGAGGGGGGGAAGGAAAAACAAAATACAAACAATAACAGCAACAAGCGGAGATGGCTGGAGTAGCTCCACAGCGTCTCCACTGTGTAGGTTGTTAGGTGGGTAAGGGGTCGTCGTCCCCTTTGCTGCACTTACACTTGCAGCACAGGACAAATGGTGTAGCCAGCAGCAGAAATGGAGAGGCCACCAGCAACAGGAGGCCAAAGCCGGCAAAGATACCAACAACCTGGAGAGAGAGACACGCACACACAAAAAACGATAAATTAGAAGAAAAGTGGGTATCAGAAGCAGCACCTAAACTTATTCATGATTCCCAACACACCTTTGTGCTAACAGCATCCTAAAAACAGATCTAAGATCATCTATATCAGAATCAGAAATATTTTACTGATCCCAGAGGGAAACTGCAGAAGCCTCATGCAGCTTTCCAGACTTTGGGACATTAGGGAGTCGCCTCAACCACAACCAACGTGCAGCATCCACCAGGACGATCTGCAACAGCAGCCGATCTGCGTCTGTACAACTCAGCTCACATCAGTTATTATGTAGAGAGGAGATGAGAGGGAGTGATTAAGCTAATGAATTTGAAGATTCTGCTCTGTTCTGGTTCCCAGATGGTGAAATGAACTCCCACTGGCCTTCACTGTCCGGACAGCAGGCTCTCTCACGGTTTTCAAACATCGATTGAACACCCATCTCTTTCTAAACGGCTTTAATAAGCACTAAGTATATTTTAAAGTGCACTACCCAGAGTCTCGGGAGATAACCTACAGTCACATACCCTCTGTAGATGTTTACTGCCTTCATTGAAAATGCCTTTAGGACTGTTCATAACGCAGGCGTGTTATAAAATCTTTGAACACATGGGGGCATCGTATATTAGAATATCAGCATCTAGAAAACAGCTCAAAGAGAATGCGTTAATTATTTGCTGCTATAAAAGTCACAGCAAAGGGTGCTATATGTTCTCATTCGATGGGGTCATCCTGGGACACTGGCTTGTGAACAAGTCATAGTTAAATGGTCACAGTATGACATCGTTTTTGTTTAAAAAAAGGCAGCAACACAGTCAGCCACTTCTTTTTCATAGAACACTACCATTAATATGGGAATAGAATTTATAAACACAGCATTGAACCAATGCCCTTGACTCCCTGCCTCTCTATATACAACCCCACTCCTTCCTTGTCTCAGTTTCTCTATCTTTCTCTTAGCACTGAGTAAAAGATACCCCTCAGAACTCCGCATGACGTAGCATGAAGCACCTCTTGTTTACTAATTCACAAGGAGGCAGGTTGGCCTACTGACTCCGCCCTCGCCACTGAGCAACAGGTGGCTCAGAGAAAACACACTGCAAGCCCTCCATTTGGATCACACTCAAACTGGAGGGCGAGAAAGGGTTTAAGATGGTGTTCCAACTTCATGAATTTACACGTGGCAGTGCCTCTACTGGGTGGAAACTCCATCCTGTTCAGTGTCTAGCAAACTACAGCTATCCCCAGGTATTTGAGAGATCTGTCTGAGGCTGTGAAGCGAGGCAGGATCCGCATTTTCAAATCAATGTCGTCCAGAGGTTAATTTGGATGTGACACAGGGTGTGATAAAAGTCCTGCTGCTCACCTGCGTTCTGTGCCAGATTACGGAGGCCCTGGAGTGGCCCAGCTTGTTGCGGCAGGGTCCTTTGTCGTAATGGATGAGGAGGAAGTCATCCTGTCAAATACAAAATGTTAGAAGAGGTTGCTTCTTATCCTGGAAGGGGGGCTTGTGTGAGACAGTTGCTCAAAAGCACTCAGCTGCAGTGTAATGGCTTACTGACAAGCACAAGGCCCAAAGGCACCAAAGGAAGAGGACACATTTAATCTTAGCATTATGTATTCATTTTAGTTGTATATATTTTCATTCATTCATTAACCCCCTGAAACCGGTTAATCCACTGTGGTATGCAGTGGGTCCCGAGCCTACACCCAGGACTAGAGCTATTCTGATTTCTTAAAATCAACAAGGACACAGTGTCAGGTGTAAAGCAAAGACAGAAAATTCACTGCAAGACTCAAGTTAGCACTTACATCCAGAGACTCCAAGCAGTACCAGCAGAAGGCATGCTTGCAGTTCTTGCACATCATCTGGGCACAGCCTTCATCTCTCTCAATGTAAACTTTACATTTGGGACAGCGCTTGATAGGTGCATCATCCTCTTCAGTCTTAAAGAAAGAACTGAGAAAGACAGAGAGACAAAGGTTATATGTTTTTACTGTTCAAAAGGAGCTCAAAGCACTGTAAAAAAAAAAGTATCTTTAGTTTAACCCCCCTATAACCGGATTTGGTATCATCAAGGGCCTTATTATTTATGTTGGGAGCAGGGACAGGAAGAAAAGAAAAGACAAGCAAATACAAGACAACTCCTCTCTCTTTATCTTAAAAAACTTGTTATATTCAATAACATTAGAAAGAAGTACACAAAAGATTGTAATTCCTAAAGCTTAGGCAGAAATCGTTAAGATACTAAGCTACAGCATCCACCATAACACACAGATACAGACACAGCTGAAATCAAATGTGTTGAGAAAGCAAAGAGTTATGCATCCAACCCCACAATTCAGTTGGCTTTGTAAGTCGTGGGCAGTAGCACGAGGCCTCTAAGGCACAGAACACTGCGCTTGAGTAGTACTTGCCTCTGAGACAGACGAAGACATGTTTTTTCACTTTCAATGCCAGTACCTCAAACACTTAAATCCTGAGACTCACAAGAAGAGGAGGCAAAGAAAACATAGCAACTCCAAACAAGAAAAATAAAACCACCGACTGCTTATATCCAGTAACTGTCTGTTAGGACACACCTGTTAATGATGGGTTATGTCATACAGTATTAGAAACTGCATAAACAAGATTGAGGCAAAAGCTTGAGGCAAGTGTGTGGTTGTTACAGTTTGTGGGTAAAGGTTTCTACATGTTGGCTGCATTAGTCATGTTCCTGTGCAAGTATAAGGATGGAAAACTTTAGGCATCAGACAAAGCCTGAGGTAAAGAGAGAAAACACAGGAGATTTTTCAATAAAACTTTATTGTGAGAATGAAGTACCTGGTCTCCCCCGGCAGGTAGGCGGTGATTGGGGGATTTTCCTGGCAGTCCTGGCCTGGGTGCCAGCTTGCCTTGCAGGCAGAGCAAAACTCCAGGGTGCAGTTACCACAGCGTACCAGCTGCGGCCGGGTGGCATCCGCCTCCTTTAGCTGGCACACGGCCTGGCACGATGACGACGGGCACCATGTTCGACAAGGGTCCAGCAACACCTCTGTGTGGCGAGAGGAGGAGGAGACTGCGTGGTTAGAGGTCTGTGTGTGTGTGTGTGTGTGTATATACACATTCACACATTGTACTCGGCTACATAGATTTAGGGATAGAAAAACATTTCTGTCTGCTTATATTTGCTGAATTTTTAAAAAAAATAGTAATGAAATTTGCAGACAATCTAAATTAAAGAGGTAGATGGTATATATAGATATTAAATATACATGTTAAATATATATACTAACTAAAATATGTTAGACCACGTCCTCACTGTATGCGCTGAGATCCAGTGACACGGCAGAGCACAACACTAAAAGTGTCAGGTCAAAACGTACATCAACTACTGGCCAATCATAAAACAGCAAACACCTACACCTTGAGTAGCTAAGTATCCTAAATCTGCTGTCAGAGTCGCATATCCACGCAATACGTCAGGGACAGGAACAGGGAGTCTGTCGAAAAGTAAAATGTCAAGTCACACTCTGACGCTCACAGCCATTTCAGTCAGCTGTATCGAGCAAACGGGAGCATTCAGGTTTGTATGTTGTTGCTCGCACCTGTCACTCGCAGCGTAAAACGCAACAACGTTCTTCAGGCCTGGTGGAAACGTATCCCACATGGCTGCTCTTGCAACTTCCTGAAAGAATGCTCAAAGGGTGGATGCATTCATCAGCACTGCTTTGTTCACAGCATAAACCTGTTACTTCATGGGTTTATGAAGGCTGGACGATACGGCCAAGATTTACATCACGATATGTTTCTTAATTTTGTTCGCTGTGATATAATTCTAATATAATCGTAACGAAAAAGAACAATAGAAAAAATCCACTGAAAAACTTCCAACATGACATCACCATCAAATATAAACCTATTGGCTTTGTCAATATTAATATTTTTAAATTAAATTTTAAACTGAGTGCTGAACTGACAACAGCGCCCTGTGATGATCGTCAGTCAGTGACAGATGCTGTAAATAATGTGCGCTGAAATACTGAAAAATCATGCCATTGTTTTTTTAAAACATTTTATATTGTGATAATTACCGATATTGAATTATTGTCTAGCCCTAACTAAAATGAGCCAAATCTCTTCATGTGTGGGTGCTGGCAAATTTTGGACTACTCTATGGGTTGCCAAGTCACCATGCAAACACAAAAAGGGAGTATAGAGCGAGCCTAATATAGAGCAAGAGCCAAAGAGCAGCATGCCACCACAATGAATAGCTGTCTCAGCCCCAGTGTGTTTATTAGATAAATGAAAACCATTTGAACCAAAGAAATGCAGCCAGCGTTTTGTTTGAATACAGATTCTCAAAAGAAAGCACTGCAGTTTTGTTATTTGTCCAACTTGAAGAAATGTTAACATATCGATTATCAACGAGTGAGCCACTTAATTTGGGGTCACTGTAGACTTTAAACTTTACTTTCACAGCGGCTGGCGACTGACTGCTGCTCAGCCTGTGGCATCTTGGCATGTCTGCGCTACTGTAACTCCTACTCAAGCAAATATAGAACAGTTAAATGCAACAGGCAATGCAACTCCATCTGCAGTCTAGAGTTCTGTGTTGTCGAATAAAAAAAATGTTGCAGCATTCTGCTGCAGCGCTCAGGAGCACTGTTAAACTGGGTGAATGCCTTCAAATCAGTCTCTCTCTCTCTCTCTCTCTCTCTCTCTCTCTCTCTCTCTCTCTCTCTCGGGTCTGACTCACTTATGAGAAGAACAGTCACTGTGGCTCTCGCGTGTGGGTGCAAGGACCTTTGAGGCAGACGCTCAGCGCTGTGAGAAAAACTGGCTCTCACCACAACACTCACTGTGTGGGAATAAGTGCCACACAAACATATCACACTCTCTCTCTTTCTTCCCCACACCCCTCTCTCCGTCTCTCGCTCTCCCTCTCACACACACACCCAAATTATAAATAGGAGGAAAAGCAATTAGCTTACAGAGTTATGTCTGCTCTTACTGAACCCTCTGAAGATTTGTCACCAATCCCAGGCATGGACAGCTGTTCTATGAGACTCAGGGGAGCTGTTTTTATAAAAAAGGACTCATTTGGCTTTTTAGAAAAAAAAATCTAATTTATATAACTTCACCCTTTATTCCAAATGGAGTAAAGCATCAAAAGTCTGCACAGCAGCTGTGAGCTGTAAACACAAACGGAGATGCTAATGGACTTTCTGACACTATATAAAACATCCTTGTATTCATAAAATCACATCTCATTAAACTTGCACAATGTCAGAATTTCTGAGTGGAGTATGTCATTCCTATCCTCAGCAAAATCATGAAAGAAAATCTGTGATATAGAAGCTGTATAAAATAAATTAAGGCCATAGTGCATACAACCAAACATGATTAAATATTAAGGTCACAGTGCAGAGTTTTCTCCCCATTTATAAGTTATTGCCAGCTCCCTCTCATCTGTAAGACTCCCCCCGATTGCACATGGTGCCAGCAGCCTGGGGAGGGAAGGGTGAACACATGCTTCCACCAAAACCTCTGAGGCCAACCCACTGCTTCTTTTCAAACTCTCGCTAAGGCAACGTCACTTAACAGCTTCATGCACCAGAGGAGAACTGACCATCGTAGACAGTGAGGCCAATAGATGTCTTATCCCAAAACATTTTTAAACTTGTACCAACACTGCAGAGTATTAATGTAGTTCACAAAGAAACAAGCCTTTACACCGTCTACAACCAACAATCACAGAGACTTGGATTTGTCTGGAACAAGTGGAACTCAACAGCAAATCTGACATATCAGCTTTTCTATAGACACTTTTTTTTTACTGGACAGTGGATAAAACAATAGAGAAACAAAACTGGCCCTACATTTGTTAAAGTCTGCAGTCAGGATGAGGCACGTATACATTCTAAGTAGAAGCACTGTATGAATACAAAGCGAGTGCTGATTTCTGACTCAAAAAGATGTCTTGATTGATTTCTAGGCCTTATTTCACGGTGCACTGGTCGTTGTGGAGCTATGGTGGCTGCTGCATAAATTCTCTCTGCACGTGGGCCTGTAATAACAGCCTAATATGGTGTGATAAACAAGTCTTGGAATACATAACATGTCTAGAATACTCAACTACGTTCAAAATCTGTATATTTAATTGATGGTGAGCTACTCCTTTAACTTCGTAAGCGATAAATGCTACCATTAATCCCCTTGTCCATCTCAGCTACGTTAATTTCCAATCTAACTTCAGCTCTAAAACATATACAGCACCAGCAGACCAGGAATCGGACTGGCTTTTTAACCCAAACCCAGCAATTGACTCTCGATAAATACAAACAAACAGCTCTGATCCACAGGGCTCCTGTGATTCAGCAATAATGGAGATGTGGCAGTGAAATGCCGGCGTGTGGTTCTGGTTGACATTGATAGAGGAAGGCAGATGGCAGGCTGCATGTGTGTGAGGTACGGTGTGCTCCAGTGAAAGAGACTGCGCTCAGCCAACGTGACCTCCATCAGCCGCACGTGCGCCGACACTGGTCCACCGCATCACTCTCCCACTCACACGTTCACAATGACCTGCTCACGTACGAGAATCAGTCAAGCTGAGACAGGTGGAGAGACAGTGAGCGAGAGAGAGAGAGAAAGAGAGAGGAATTCACTCACGCAGGACACCTAGACACACAGAGACGGCACACGGCTTTTAATACAGTCTCCGCTAAAATGTCCTCATTATTTCAGTTGCATTTCAAATATTCTGTGCTTAAAAGCATATTTTAAATATTTGAGCGAATAAAATCTGTGGAGTGAAGGAACAGCGCTTTCTCATCCCTCAAAATTCATGGCTGAAGTGGCCTTGAGCATGGCACTAAAACTCCCAACACTCCCTAGACACCAAAGCTGCACCATGCTTAGGATGTGTGTTTGCGCACAGACTCTGTTCCCTAGTGTGTGTGTGTGTGTGTGTTCAGTGCTACGGATGGGTAAAACATCTTAATTTAGTTGTGCTGCTGTGCAATGATGATTTTTACTCGATATAACCCAGTGAAATTCAGTAAAACTGGCACTTCACGTACTGGCACTTCTCAGGATAATTCATTTATATTTATTTATTCATTAAGGAGAGCGAACACTAAATAATCCAAGACTAAAAGGTATCTGTGATAGCCAACTGGCTAGTTTTCAGATCTAGTCCCTGAAGTATGATATTCCTGTAGCATAAACTGATATTCCCATGAGTGTTAAACCCTAATTAGTATTATTTGCAAATAGTTTCGACTACAGTGTAAACTACATACCTCAGTTGTAAGATGCCAGGACTACGAAGAGACTCAAAATGTGCCGGACCTACACTTTGGTGTAAGAGTGAAAGGTGGTCCTCACAGATGCGTAGGAAAACAATGCAGGAACACAACACAGAGTACTCAAGAGTGCATCGGGTTCAGGTTTCCTCAAAGCTACTACCATCAGACTGCACACTGGAGCCCTCCCTGGAGACGCTAGTTATGATCGTTTCATTTCATGAAACAGCAGTAATGTGTGGCTTGTTAATTCTAACCCCAAGCCGAGTCATAGCACCTTTGATGTTCTTAAGTGCATGCACCCTAGTGAGACAGGAAGCCAAGCTGATAAAAAAAAAAAAAATGTGTGACGTCAGCGGCTACAGTAAACGGTAGTCTCTATTCTTGCCATCTAAAGGGTTTGATTTTTAAGATTTTCCAAAAGCTTTAGGACATTTATAATTTCTTGGAAAACCAAATAATTTATTCCCAATAAATAATAATAATAATAATAATAATAATAATAATAATGATAAACTCCTCCTTTTTTTAGACTCTGTCCATATTTAACTCCTGAATTTCACGTGAAATATATCTGTTCCGTCAGACAGAGACAATATGGACAGAGAGGTACTTACCCTTTTCAAACTGCAGCTTTCTGTATCTCTGCATTATTTCTGATGCCACCATGCATTCAATCTGTGAGACAGAAACAAGCAAAATGAATGGCAGCAAAAAAGACAGTTGCTGAGGAAGCAAATATGTATCACATCAACACCTTCCACTAACATAAATGGCCATATGGCAAGTTCAGAAAGCTGCATATGGACCTTGCCTTCTTAAGACAGTGTTGGGTTCTGAATGCAGGGTTGTGTAGACAGTACTTCGTTGTGAGTAAATCAGGCATATCACACACACACACACTTGCCCAAGGCACCAAGGGCTCTGCCCTCAGACTGAAAGCATGTACTGTGCAGACTATCCACTGTGTGCAATGGTCAACATTGTCTAATGCTGTATATCTCAAGGACCTCGGTACAAACCCTGGTCTATGGTCAGTTTCTGCCTTTCAGGTTCTACAATGTTCAGCAAGAGTACACACTCACTAAAGTTGGGTGTTTCTAGTCATCACACAATTTCTCATTTGTTAAAATGTCTTTAAATGATGCCACATCGACATCTTTCAGGTTTCAAAGCACACTGTAATAACAGGATGAAGGATGCAGTGATGTATTATTCTGTCAATATCTCAAGGCCCTAAAGCAGACCACATCTTCAATTAATAAATCAGCTGTGGTCTACACAGTATAAAAGCTCTAAGTCGGAAACACTTCGCGTACTTTTTTTTTTGCATTACATCACCAGACTGCCCCAAACATGGAGTGCAAAAACATTTTCACACTTAGGCCACCTTCACATATCCATTATGCACATATGCATATAAATCACACAAAGTTAAACCTGTTTTAACGTGCTCCGGTGAAAGTTTGTGTCTAGCCTGTTTAGTTGTATGTTTGAATCAATTATCGTCAATCCACATCTCATTTTGGTTTATAGTTAAAGACACGTTCCAGTGTAAATCAAGTGTTTAGCCTTGTCAGTCTGCAATTGTGGTGTTGTTTATGACCCAAGAGACTTATCGTGAGTGAAAGAAGAGATCAGCGTCAAAGCTGAGCACTTCAAAAGATAGTCTCAAAGGGTTTTTTTAAAGGAAATATCTTGTACATCTGTAATTCTGACCATCGATGAGTTTTCATGGGTTTTATTGATGGCCAGAACGGGACGTTAAGAGCCTTGTCATAGATGGTTGGTGTTTTGGATTCCGGGGAAAAGACCAGGATAAATGTTAATTGTCCTTTACTCAATAAATATTAAGTGTTGCAACAAATAATAATAAATAATAATAAAAAAGCTAAGTCACTCGTGCTTGACTCTGCACCGTAATAACAAGGCTGAAAGTGTCTCTTATAATAGGGACTGTTCAACAAGTGTAAAACATTCCTCATAATTCCCTGCTACACAGCTGGAGGCTATGTTTTGAAGTATTCTTAAGATTTCATTTCAAATCAAAGAACTGATGTCATTAGCAGCCAATGTCTTTTGTAGAATTACTCTGACAATAAACAGTCTTCAGTTGAACAAAACTCTACATGAAAACACCAAGAGTCACGGAGAACAGGACGATTTCAGAGTGTGAAGGAAACAAAGAGACTAGCACTGGCCGGTAGGGAATATAAAAGCTTGAAGGAAAACATTTGGACATATCTTTCAAAACTTCAGTGACTCTACAACAACTTAATGCTCCTTGGAGAAGAAGGGGAAGTTCAGTGAGGTACGACTGAAGAGAAGCCAGCAGGAGGCACAACCAACATCTCAGCTAGAAAGCCCAATATTACAGGCAATAAATCTTTAGCTTTTGCTCTGAGGTGAAAATATTTTTGGGAAGAGAGGTGGGAGTAGTGTCTTCTGTTTTCACATGACCAAGGCTGAAGCTGGGTGGGTGCCATACTGGATTTCTAAGGTTTAAATCTTCAACTGGCTTAAACCGCTTGGTCTTGCTGATGCTAAGGTTTCTTTTGGGGGCAAAAAAATGGTTTTGACAACTGTGACTGTTTTATAACTAAAAATTAAACAGAAATGACTTGCTCGGTGGTTACCTCATTCTCTTGTAAATGCCCTCGTTTTGGACAGGCAGAGTCTGGGCAGCTAATAGCCGTTTCAAGGCCTTCTTTGATGAGAAGTTCCACATACTGCTTCAGGCACTGCAAACAAAGAAAAACAAGAGCTCAAGGGCAAACTCTTGATGGTCTGATGCTCTAGCATCTCTGCGGCATGGATCTGTGCAATTACATACATGGAAAACACAGTCACGAATTCCAGAGCAGATGATCTGATCACAGTTGAATTAAAACCACATCAAAAGGGTATTTATAAAAGACACTGTGCTTGTAATGCCTTATATTGTATGTATTGATTTCAGTGGGGAAGCATGGTAAATTGATTCTGTAATAAAGGCTCGGTTAGCACAATGCCACAGCTCTCACATCTCCCAGACTAATTGAACTCTGAGTGGGCAATCTGTGGTCCAGAGAAGAGGAAAAAAGCAATAACAACATCTAAACGTATTCACATTAGGCATCCAATATAATACGAATATGTCGGCCTAGAACTTGGGTCTCATTATCTTTGGCAACAATATTCCCGCGTCTTATTAGCTGGGCTATACCGATAAACACAGTGGAAACCATTTCTATAAACACTATATGAAACAAAGACAGCTTTATTCTGGTGAGCCCATGCTAACAAACAACGCCTCATGCTGTTTGAGGGAGCGAAACCACACCCAGCGCAGAAGGCCAAGAATCCAGTTTCTCTCAACTGTCCTTATCACTACAGCACGACATAAACCATGAAACCGGTCGCAGATCTGAGTAAAAGGCTAAGTCCCACCAGCGCATGGCTCCACAGGGGGCACGAGAGAACAGAAGCTGCTTCCAGTGTTTATTCCTGGACACAGAATCACACACGGCCATGTTGGCATAACAAACAGTCCATGTGGCCTGTAAATATTATTTTGAGATCTAAAAACCAAAAGGGAAAGAAGGACAATTTGGCGAGGAAACAAAAGTGAAACAAGCCTAGCAATGGAGTCTGCTGCTGGGAAGCCGAAACGAAAAGACAGAAATAATGGATGTAATAAAGAAGCCCCACGAAAACAGAAGAGAAGGAGTCTAGCACTGGAGTGGAGCAAATAAACAAAAGATGAGCCAAGGAACTGGAATAGCAGGGCTGTGCTCAGTGACTGTTATTAATAGAGCAACCGTACTAAAGCCCCCTGTGATGATGACAACTAATGTAACACTTAATTAAAAAACAACAAAAAACAACTCATACTATTTGTGACTTTCTTCACGTAAACGACAAACACTTCTTTGGAATATATGCAGCTAAATAACCAGAATAATTTTTTTATTTAATCTGAATTTTACATTTTAATAACATATATACAATGCCTTCTGTGTCCCAAATGTTTGAGATCAGACTTTTGAAGATTTATATTTATTGACCAGTATTTTTTTTTTATCAGAATATTTCACATCACATTTTCATTTTCAGTGATTTAAATTTTAAAAACATTGGGTGATGTTATATCCCGCAGTAACACCATATTTATTGAGACCATTCTAGAATGTAATATAAGTTGGCTAGATTACTTACAGCTTTGTGGGCAGATGCTACATATGCTACCACTTCTCATTGTGGTTCACACATGATCAAACTCACCGCGGAGCAGCGCCACTGTCTGGTGGGCCCTCAGTGCTAGCACAAATGCTGGAAGAAGTAGGTGAAACAGCTCATACTCACCAGTGTGCAGAAGACACATTGGCACTGTGTGATGGTGGTCATCTGCTCCAGGGGGAACTCTCCCAGGCACAGCTTGCAGGATACCAGCGGATCTAGAGCCAGATCCCACGTGGGTCGGTACCGGGCTGTGGTCATGGTTGCCTACCGGAGTGCTGCAATAAAACAACTGTTTTAGAAAAGGACATTTACACAGTTCAAATGATGCCAGTTCAGAGGCAAAGGCTGCTGCCCCCAAGATTGTTGTAATGTACCAATGCTAACGGCACAAACAGAGAGGCAGACACTCCAAAAGTACATTAGACTAAAAATGGGCTGCTCTGTTTGTACGGGAGACGTCTAATGGACGTGATCGGGAATGGGTCAGACACTTAGCTGCAGGTTTATTATGCAAGTGACGGTACATGCTTCATGTAGTGCTTGCTAGATTGCTTTCAAGAGTTCAATGGTAATGGAATGACATGAGAGCCCGGCCTAAAACACTCAGTCAGGCTTGTACCGTGGACTGAGAGGTGGAGGAGAAGAGCCTTTCAGCCGACATCTGCTAGGAGTCAGATTTAAAAAAATTCCAGCTTTAAAAAAAAGACACAGAAATGACACTTTGCTGCTTCCCTCTAAATCTCCTCTGCAGATCGAGGGAGGGAGGAGGCGGACTATTTTTGGCAGGTGTCTCTCCAAGCTTTCCTGTTTCTTATTCTGAGCATAGCCCCAGCACACAGGCTCGCCGGTGTGTGAAGTGTTTACAGGAAATGCTCCTGCGAAAGTCAGCGTCACCCAGCGCTGTCAAAAACGCTCCTCTGGCTGCTAGGCAACTGGAGGATGGCTGGAAAATTGAAAAAAAAAAAAATAATAATAATAATAAATATATAAATAAGACGACACACATGGCTGTTGGTGAGATAGCACCTGTATTAGGTTCTCCACAGCGAATGCAAATATTCCTGTTCACACCAAAGCATTTACTGCATCTCTGAGGCAGACACTGTAGAAACTGTAGAAGGAATGCTTTTATGAATCAGGGCAGATGACCTAGAGCAGACGTTTTCCTGTAACTGCCACTGATAATGCCCCTGAACAGCAAGGTATAGTGTCATACCCGCCGACCATTTTAAAATCCAGGCCTGGGACCTGGAACCGGATAGTTCTTAATTTGAAGACCTCTGACCTAGAAAAAGCTCTTGTCAGATTCACCCTCAGAGACTTACACACGCCTGTCAAAACTGCTCAGAGCAACCACAGACCAATCAGAGTGAGGAGAGCTTTGGATGCTAGCTATAGGCAGGACCAGATAAACAAACACAGAAGCACAATCTATAACAATTAATGTATGAAATTTACTGGCACAACAAATAAAAAAAAAAAGAGAAGATCCACTTGCCTTGTACTCACATTTTGTTAGTGCCACAGTGTAGAAGCTGAAACAGAAGATGCCTAACTATGTACAGCGTTGCAGTTACAGATTTGGTACTAGTTATTCAAGGGTTGAATTCAGTCCTGTCCAAAATCTAGCCTGAAATAGCAGCATAGACTCACATTGTGTGACGTCCTGTTATGAGTCATGCATTTCTTCCTGTGGAGTAGTGGGCTATTTTAGCAGTTTGAGCATAGATTTGTTTTAGATGTTCTTCTTAAAGGGGATATATTATGAAATGTTCACTTATTCATTGCGTTAGCTCATTAAAGCAGGGGTCAGGAGCATCCCAACCCACAAACTGTGAAACAAGACCCACACAGTCAGTTTTTTTGTTGTCTGGCTACGTCAGAAAAAATGGGACAATGAATATTTCGGATTTTGTTTGGCATCTTATGCATATTTCTGAGACTTTATAACTGTCTCTCTCATGTCTCTCCAATCACAGAGCTGTACCAGTGTTTACATGAGAGTGCAAAGTGGAGGTTGAACAGAGCGAAACAGACACAATGGGAACAAAGAAGTAGGAGAACTGAGCAAAAACTGCTCGCCTTTTCACTGCTGTGCACTCAGGGTCGGGGTGAACAGTGAGCAGCTCATTCTCATTTAAAGGAACATGTGCTGAAACCGGCCGTTCTGAACAGGGCTGTTTAGATGTTTGATCCTTGTGGTATTTTGATAAAAACATGTAACAGACGTGTTAATTTGTGAAAAATTAGTATAACATTCACTCTTTGTGAAAATGTATTATAATGCTCCTGTTTAGGTTGTTTTTAAGGACGAAATGTGGTAATAGGATCACTATCAGCTGTTAGTCATGATTTCACTGTCAGTGTTTGTGTTCTGATGATGGGAGATTCATCACTGGTAATCCAAATTAATTGAAAGATTTTGGCCAAAACAAGGCAGGGCAGCCTGAAACATGCTTCACCCTTGAGTCACCAAGGCGTACAGCAAGCACAGCATGTAGCAATATCACAAAACTAACATTTTGTTTGCATAATGAAACCTCACCTAGTGCTGAGTCAAAGCGGAAAAGCCAGCAGTGATTTAACATGCAGCGCTTGCAGCGTTACGTCAGCCCTCAGACTCTCCCCATTCTGCCATATCCTGCCGCTCTCCTGCGCTTCCATCCATCCCTGCCATGTTCCTTCACAGCCTCTGTTAGCAGCTTTATCAGTATGTGAGCCCTTCACAGCACTTACTCACATATCTGCAGCCATGTTATAAATACAGCTAAATGTGTGAGCACTGGACTAGAGGCAACATTTGATTTCATTTTACCAAAAAGCCATAACGTCATAACGTTTAGACTTAATACACTGGGGTTGTTTCCTTTTAACGAAGCTACCATTTCCTAACTCCAAACTCTATAATGATGCACAATGTTTAAAAACCCAGCGATCCAGTATGACAAAGACATCCCATTATGCATCCCTTCTCTTTCAGCCTAGAGCTTATCAAAACCCAACAGCGAGAAAAGGCATCTGTAATGTGGTGAATAAAGAAATGTAATGTTTTGACGCAATGACATCACAAGCCAGTAAAGAGAGGTAGTTCATCTCGGAGCTGGAGAAGAAAAATTGTGGACCTGAGTGGTGCAATGCGAAAGTGAGAGTTCAGTGTGTTGCATTATTTACAAGCAAATCTGTTATTACTCGGCAAGACCTCCAAAACGTCCAATATTCACAAGAAAATCATTTTCTAAACTCGAATTCAAGTGCTATATCAGATCAGAAAGAAAGGAGAAACAATAAATAAACCAGCTTTCAAGGTGGCTGTTGAATGAACTGCACAGTTGCTGTCTCCCACAAAATAAAGCACACTGAAAAGCAATTACTGTTCTTTCACAAAGTCAGCAGCATCTCCGCGGCGCACCTGAAAGCAGCTATGCTTGGTTTTTAATCAGAATAATTAATATCATAATAGCAGGTTTTTTGCTACACCAAGTTACACATTCATTGTAAGCAACAATACCCAATTACATAGTGACTTCTCCACAAGGTTCATTGACTATGGCTGGGACAATAGGCACACTGGGGGAAAAACAAGTAAACAAGTTTATTTGAGACATAATGAATATAATAATTGTCTTTATTTATAACACAATAATATAACTGTGGAGTATGTAAAATATTTGGCCAGTTTCCATTTTTTTGCCAGAGGAAGTGAATAGGGCCAGCGTCTTTCCACAGACAAATTAAATAAATTAATACATTTTTACCACTATAATCCTTATATTTCTATTTAAATCTTTACCATTAATATACTGTTTAATTGTAGGTTTTCTTAAACCTTCTTAAACTAATTGATGAAGTGCAAAACACACATTTTTAAGTGTAGTACAGTAATTCGTGTAAAAATATTGCTAATATCAGACATAAACCTCACAGAATGTTTCCTCACCATTTGCAGCTCTTCGGTTTGTTTGTTTTACTGGAAAAAGGTCCCGTGTTTGTAAGCAGCCCTGGCTCTGTAAATGGGAAGCAGTAAAAGGGGAAATGATTCTGGAACTCCCTCTGTTGCCTGCTAAGATGCGGCAGGGAGACTAAAAGAATGATAGAATCATTCTCATTACTAGATGTGTATCTGTTTCCCTGTGATCAACAACAAATCTCCAAATTGTGCATCTAAAGCTGGACGATACGGCCAAAATTTATATCACAAAATGGTTCTTAATTCCGGTCGATGAGATACAGTACTGATATCGATACGAACAATAAACAAAGTCACAGGAAAAGAACAAGGACAAATAAGAAACATGACATCATCACACACACACATATATACATATATATATATATATGATCGAAACCAGCCTGACAGTTTGGTTCACCAGTTGCACAGCACAGGACGGGAGAGACCTGCAGCGAGTGGTGAGAGGGGTGGAAAAAAAAAAATCATAGGAACTTCACTACCCCCCCTCAGTGACATTTACAACAGCCGACTCCAGAAAAAGGCTATCAGCATTTCAATGGACATTACTCAACCTGGACACACTCTGTTTTCCCCCCTCCGCTCTAAAAAGAGATTCAAACAATTAAAAGTAAAGACAAACAGGTTGAAACACAGCTTCTTTCCCCAGGCTGTGAAAGCCATCAATCCCCCCTTTAATACTTTAACCAATCCATCCTGATTGATAATCAGTAGAATCAATGGACAACCACCCATCCTAACGGACAGGCAACTGCACACAGCACTTTTAAATAAAGCCTGTACATATTTTCTAGTGTTAATACTTCTGAATAATCTTTGTATTGTTTTGCACATGTATAGATTTTATCTTTTAACTGCTGCCTGAGAGAGGATGCTAAAACTGCAATTCACTGTTTTAACACTGTTCTTGAACATTGTTTTTCAGCGCCAAATTGGGGCTTAAAAGTCATACATTCTCTCTCTTTTATAATCAATATTTTTTTTATTCTGACAAAGCTTTACATTAGAATAGAGTTAAGAAGTCTGGGATGGAGTTTATATGTCAGCAGGTCATGACATTAATATTTTCCTGGACTGGAATTTGGACTGAAGCACATTAAGGTCCACTGCTGCTGATAAATCAATGCAGTCCCAGCCCTAGACTTGATAGTCACTGCAGCCGCACCTTCTCCACTGAGACAGCTGAGATTCTATAGCATTCATCTGAGTAAAAGCTGCTCCAAGACTGACGAAGGATCTGGGACGGACCTAGGTTGATGTGATCTCTCAAAATATAGGCTAATCATATAATGGCATGGATGACTGCATAAAATCCATTTCATAAGCTACATTTAGCTGTTACACTGAAACACAAACAACAGCTGCAAGGTCATACAGAGATGGACACAGCAAATATTGGGTTGTTACCAGAGCAACTACAGAAATCAACAGCTCTAATGTATGCTAATGCTAATGTTATCAAAAGGCCTGTGTGTTTCTCACAAAGAGAAACCTGCTATCTAAACTACAAGGGTCTGCAAAGTAGAACAACGGAAGTGAAAGACAGAATCCACTTATTGTAGTCTTTATGGCCTAGAAATATACCCAACAGCAGCAGGGCAGAGGCCTACTTATCATCCCCACTCCCAGCCTATATATAGACTCATGGGTGGAAGTCCAATTAGAGGAGTTTTAAGCCTAATTAATGTCATCTTATTTCACTCATCATTGCTTCCATCGGTCTGTGATGGTCTGCCAGACTCCAAATCACTCAAATCTGCCTACTGAACTCTTTTACTTCACTGATCCAATGCTCCACGCTTTCAAAAAGGCCCAGTCATAAGCCACACAGTAACACTCGATTTAACTCAGCAAAATTCTGCAACAGAAAACCCTTTCATCTGATGAGCGACTGTCCACCACAGGGGCAAATATATGGTTTGGTCAACTTACAAACATGAATTTGCATCCTGATCGACCGATATGGGTTTTTTGATGGCTGATGCCGATGCCGATTTTTAGACAGCTGTAGTGGCCGATGGCCGACATGTAAAGCCGATATTCACATTCCTGAGGCAGTGAATAAACTAGAGACATTTTCATGGTTTATTTTTATTGAAAACCCTTCAAATTTGTAAAAGAAACTATTTAGAGGTCCTGGAATATATATGAAGTGGTCAAAAAATTATGAAAACAACAAAAATAATGTAGGCACTTGTCTAATAAATAAATAAATAAATAAATAAAGTTAGTGACTATAAACTGAAGAGTTCATGAGTCCCATTACTGTTTTCTTTTTAAAATTGTGTCTCCAGGGGTCTACTTTCATCAGGTAAAATTTGGAGTTCATACCTCCTACTGATTTGAAGTTATTCAAGCTGGAGCAGACAGTGGACAGATGGCCTCTCCAAGTGTCCCTTTAGACCCCAAGGTCTCCATAAGGAAAATGATTACTTTTCCTGCAAAAATACAGTGTATATATCTTGTCTAGACCTAATGTCAACATCTTAGTGTTTTTCTTTAGTTTCTATGAGAAACTCGTCTCCTGTCCCTGACTAAGTGGCCATTTACCCCTCACCAAACAGTAAAAACCCTTAGGTATGGTGTTTTATTCTGATGTACTGAGTTTATTACTTAATATTTTTATAATAAATTCTAAATGAATTGTTCTGATAAATTGTAATTGATGTCAGTGCCCTGTAATTAAGGTCAGTCAGTGACCGATATTGTAAATAACGTGTATTGAAATTTTGAAAATGTGTTTAAAAATCATAACGTTGTTATTAAACCATATTATATTGTGATGATTATTTTTATTGAATTACTACTTTCAAATTCCAACCAAATAAAATGAGTTTGCACAGCCCCAGCCTGGAGGAGAAGTCTTGGAAGAGGGAAAAAAGAAAATTATTTTTGTGCAGTCTGGTTTTCTACTGGGATTAAAGATTTAAAGAAGAGTGTTCAGAAGAGTTGTGGTGTTGTGGAGTTGTGGAATGTCCAACTTTGTTGTTTTCTTAATTCTGGCAACTAAAGTGAATTGATTTTCTTAAACTAACTGAGTGTAAATAGGACACCACATGGACTGGAGTGAATACAAATAACATGCTATTAAAACTAGATGAAAATACAAAATGCAAAATCTCGATAAAGCAGAGTAAACTTTTACAAACATGTAAAAACATTTTCAGTGCAGACATTGAGTTTTGGTTGTTTCTGTAGGAAATGCTCTTGTACGCCTTTTAGAGTTTCACAATATGTAGACAGCCAAGGTGTATTAGATGTCATTAAACTTCAGCTAAGCACATCACTATGTCAAAAAGAAATACGCGAGAGTATGTGTCTTTGCGCCTGGGTTCCAATTTTCCCTTTACTGTGTAAACATTTACAAATACTGAGGTATGATATTTCTCTAAAATGTTCACTTTTCACATGCTTTGGCTTCTTGTTTGCATTATCCCTTCCACCTTAAATGGGGCAACGGTTACATTCATACAGTGTGTGTCCATATATTCGATTACATAGTCCTAAATTTAAGTATCAACGTTGTATATCTATTTTAGCTCCCAGCTTGCTGCACAGTCCAAACATTTCTAACCTGTCACCAACATCATAATAAACCACCCACGAGGACTTAACGCTTTAAAACCACATTTCTACATTCAGTACTAGGGGTTGGAACAGCTGCTGCTGTCAGAACCGCAGAGAAAGCTGACCTGACTGTTTGTGGATAGTAGGGGGGAATGAATGGCTTGATGACTGTCATTTCCACCCTTTATCTAACACTCTTAACTGAAGTAGCTCTTGAAAACATTGACAAGATGCTGTAAGATCAAGTTTATAACAAACCTCATTAGGCTTTTTTGTTTTTTATTTAAAGAAACACTAGGTAATATTATTATCTTTTAATCATAGCTTCAGAATAATTGTGATGCTCCACTGAGCTGTAATAGAGAGAAATAGAAGAGACTCTCTTTGCTACTTCGGGCTCAGCACTGCAGAAACTGCACTCTGTAACTTTTGGAGTATGATTTTTAAACACTATATTTTAATATACATTATTTACGTCTGTCACTAACTGACGTTAATTACAGGGTGCGGTCTTCAGTTATATAGGTTTATGCTTGAGAGTGATGTCATATTTCTTGGTTGTTCTTGGAAGTTTTTCAGTGGATTTTTATTGTTCATATCAATATCGAAATTAAATTGTATCGACCAAAAGTAGGAATTTATTGTGATATAGATTTTGACCATATCGCCCAGCCCTGTTCAAAACTTATGCAGTCAACAAGATTTAGAGTTTGTAAAACAATACTCAAAGACGTAACAAAACTTATAACTGTGTTTGAGCAACTACATAAACGTGAAGTTCAAATCCACAAATGTATAGGAATGCTCAAATTTAAAACAACAACAATAATTGAAGTTATGTAATAACATCATTTTGGGAGTAGGACCACTCCCAAACTCCTCCTCTCAGCCATATATATACCCCACAAATCCACGTCAGACAAACTCGCTTCATTTAGTTCAGGAGAAAAATCTCGACTCGACTGCTTCAGTACGTCCGCTCGCTCCTCCGCGATGGGTCATTCCTGCTGGTCCCCATATTCTGAGCCGTGTTCAGCCATTATCAAACCCACTGAGCCTCCTGTTTTAAAACTCCACCCCATCTCCACCCTTTTCTCATATTCATTTATCCAACGGAGTGGGGGGGGGTCCGTCTTCATACACATACATAAGCCGCCCTGAACTCCTCCCCAATGACTTCTGAGTTCACCTCCCCTTTTCCGCCTCTACGGGCGTGGTCTGTACTAGCAACTAATAATTTAAAATTACAAATGTGGAAAAAATATTTGTAATGTATAGAAATCATTTTTAAATGTGTAGAAAAGATTTGCATTTGTAAATCAAATGTTGTAAGTGTGGCGGCACGGTGGTGCAGCAGGTAGGTGTCGCAGTCACACAGCTCCAGGGACCTGGAGGTTGTGGGTTTGATTCCCGCTCCGGGTGACTGTCTGTGAGGGGTTTGGTGTGTTCTCCCTGTTCTTTGGAGTTGTGGATTTTTGACCCTGTTTTGACAGTCAATTGATGGACCAATAGGAAAGCTTTAGCTGGACCAATCAGATCGCAAGGTTTGTTTAACCAATCAGAACACTCATAGTGCTTTTCCACCAAATAACTGTGGTTCTTGAACTGGTTCCATTCCTGATTCTTGGAACCTTGGTTCTTTCCATTGAACCGGCCCATGTTTCTACATGTTTAGAGTGGAACCAGGAAAATCGGCTGTGGCTGAATACTGCCAGCGCCAAAGAAAAAAACGTCACTTTTTTCCAGTGTAAACGCAGTTCTGGAGTCTTAATGAAACGCCTTTGATCTGCTTTGTTCAAAATACCCTTAGGATCAAGCCCCACAGCAGAGTTCTCCACCTGCCAAAACAGCCCAGTTCAGGCAGTCCAGTTTCAGCGCCTGTTCCTTTAAATGATGATGAGCTGCTGTTCACCCGACCTGAGCACACAGCAGTGATGAGCGAGCAGCTCTGCTCTTATTTCTATGCACTTGTAGTGTTTGCTTGGTTCTGTTTAACCTTGTCTTTGTGCTGTCACATAAATGCAGGTCCAACATTGTGATTGGAGAGACTAAGATGAGGAGGCGGAGCAGAATCACAACGGCTCCTGTTATCCCATGTTTTCTGACTTGGGCAGCCCACAGAAAACCGACAGGGTGGTCTTCTTTCACAATGTGTGTGGGTTGGAAGCCTCCAGATCCCCAAATGAATATAAACATGCGCAGAAAAAAATATGTTTTTCATAATATGGCCCCTTCAAATATATATTTTATATGAGACGCAGTTTGTTAAGTGGACAGAAAACCTGAAAGTCTGAAAATCACTACTATTAGAAAGGCAAACGAGTTCAAGCCTGTTGTCAACGTGGACATGCGTCATCACCCCAGGCCTTCTCTAAGGGCCGATATTTCCTTCAGTGAATCACTGGGAGAATTGGAAGGGACTGAGTCAGCACTCAGGCTGAATGGACACATTGGCACTCATTTTGTGAGAAGAAAATAATGTGTCTAATACGACCCAAATGGAAATTGACTGAACACTCCATGACCCCAAGATGTTGCCTACATTATGAACCTCACCAATACCATGAGATATTATATGTTTACAGCAGGTTTATGTGGTTGTAACAACAAATATAATGTCTGCACAGTCTGTAGTCAAGTATGTCTTGCTAAAGCCAGCTAAATTAACAATGCATATGATATATGTAATAAATTAAAGTAAAACATACCCAGGGTGAGAGAATCTCAGTCCATGACATGCCCACTTCTTAAATGTTAATACAGAATAATAGTCCTTTGTTTATTATGAACATACTGGAATGAAAAATAGCAGATTGGACGAGCCAATATCAAAGACCAATATTTCAGTAACTGTAGAAGCCCGAACCAATATCATGTGCCTTAATGTAAGTTCAAAATCAAATACACCCTAGAAATTTTTTGTTATTAATTTTGATAATTAAATATCAAATGGATATTATATACTTCATGCCCTGTGACTGATTGGCTCTGTGTCAAGGATGTGTTCCTGCCTTACGTCCAGTGATTCCAGGCACATCAAAATGAAGTAGTTACAGAGGATAAATACATTAAATAATGGTACAGACCCTTTTAAAGATAATGTGTGAAAAATAAACAAAAAAATACTTATGTAAATGCTCATCTATAACATTTGTCCGCAACGTGTGCTGAAACGAGTTCTTAAAAGCAGAAACGCAGGGTATGAAATTGATTTGCTAAGAAGGATTTAATGGAGAAAAAGCACGAGTGGCCACCATTTCAGAATGAAAAAGCAGTATTTAAAGAGACATCCCCCTTTTTCAAAAGCCTTGTGGCATGCCATTTGTGTCTGAAAAATTAAAAGGATACGACAACCACGCTCTACAGTGCTTATTGCTATTGACATGTGCAGAGAGCATGAGCCCGAGGTCTGCCATGGTTCCCATGTTTTAAACATCAGCCCCAGTAGTGAAAAGAGACAGTCTGAAGAATGTGAAAGAACAACAATTTGCAACTTACATCATTGTGCTGAATCGATCCCTGGTGCTTTTTCATCCCAAACACGGCTAGCAGCATTAACATAGCACTTCTTTAAAAATCCTGTCTTATATTTTGATGGCTATAATGGTTAGGTCAAAACTACAGCCAAGCTAATACTGAGACAAATGCCGACTCTATGAGCTATGATTGATTTAAATTATCCACCTATCTTAACGAGACATATTAAAAGTGAAGAAAAAAAATCTTTGAAGTTAATGTGTGTGTCTGGGGCCTACCAACCCACAAACTGTGAAACAAGACCAGTTTTCTGTGGGCTGCTGTTATAATTTTGCTCTGCTTCTGACCTCAAATTGCTCCACCCCCTCATATGGTACTCTCCAATCACAGCGCCGGACCTGTGTTTATGTGAGAGCAGAGACAAATAGTAAAACAGACAAAAGGAAATGAGCAGTGAGTAAAAAACCAAAAAGGAGAAGAGAACTGAGCAAAGACGACTAAAATCCAGAGCATCTGCTCCTCGCTCCTCACTGCTGTGCAGTGTGGCTCATTATTGTTAAAAGAAACAGGCGCTGAAACCGGCCGATCTTAACAGGGCTCTTTAGACCATGTGTAAACACTGCTGTGGTGTTCATCCTTGTGGTATTTTGACTACAAACATTTCATTACAACCGAAAAACTGTTGAACTGATTTCACTTGTTAGGGAAAAAGCCCACTTTAAACAAACACGTAGCACCAGTATTAGTCTGACTGAGAGTCAGCATTAATCTAATTCTCCCATTAACTCTAATCCTGCTGATTCCCTTTGCACTGGCTTAACACGGGTCAAAGAGTGCGCTGACCCTAGGTTTGAAAACAACACAAGTCCAAACAAGCTTCTTCTGGACAGGTAATAAAGCCATGGAGATTAATTTGGTCAGCAGGTTTCCATGCTGGTTCCCTTAGCCCTGTTGATCTGTGCACTAGAACAGAAAACAGAGTCAGCACATCCACCATGTGATTCACTTAGTGCCTCAAGTCTCAATGTCCTCAGCTTCTCTCTGTGCCTCACTTGGGTTTTCAACACACATACACACATCTGAATGGTATGGACAAGAGAATTGCTATCATACTGATATGATGCAATGTATCAAAATACAATGATTAATTAATAACGCAACATTTGTAAACATTGATACACATTGTTTTGACCCAGTTTCCTTTAGTTGGATTCAGGCCTGCGCTGGTTACACCATCCTCTTTTTTTCTTTAATTATGTGGCAAAAAATAATTAACAAAACATAATTTCTTTAATTTTGTGGTTTAACTTCTGTTTAATTTCCACAAAGCTTGTATAAACTTTATCCAGTAACATTAAGAACATTCAAAATGCAGCCTTGGGCCAAAGCATCGCTTCAAGTCTGATAACACAACAATGGATCTTCTTGAAATATATGGGGCAGTCTTAACACTTACACGTTAAAGGGAAAATACCAATATCGGCTGCCTAAGTCAGAAATGTGATAAAAGGAGCTGTTCTGTTTCTGCTCCACTTTTGCAGGGCTTTATCCTTGTGGTATTTTGACCAAAGCAGGTCACAGATATTTCACTGAGACTCCAGAACTGTGTTCACTTGTGAAAAAGTCGGGGGAGAAAATAAGCTGACACTTCCCCAGAAGAAAACAATACTGTCCTACGCAAGCAAACACTCTGTAATATAATAGTATGAGGCTAATCACTTGCTCATATGTTCTTCCCTGATATAAATTAACCCTGTGCTCTCATACAACATCATTACTCCTCCTCAGCCTGAGGAGAGACAAATAGCAGGTGCAGAATGCTAAATTGTGAGGGTGTAGCTTTATTTTAAATGGTAACATATTAGGCAACATTGGAGATTCTTACAAACATCCAGCACTTCCGTATTATTGGCCCGTAGCACAAGATCCTGTTTTTCACCCATGGACAGAGCTACCACAGATACATAGCAAAGAATTAGCTTATGGTGTGGTAATGGAGACAGAATGTAGGTTAGACTAACCAACATGTGACAAAAGTCATGATCATTTCACCGAAAAAAAAGAGAGAAGTCACAATGCTACATTCATTATTGTTGTCTCCTATAAATGCAGCATAACAAAATTTCAAATCCCTAATAAATCAAAGCTGACACTTTAAAAGTAATTAAGTACTATTAAATATGGCAGTCCAAGATGTGCTGTGAAATGAGGACGGAAAGGAAGAGAACAGAGTGAAAATGGCTAAAATCTTCGTGCTGCTCACTCCTCATTGCTGTGCATTCAGCTTGAGGTGAACAGTAGCTAATTATCATTTAAAGGAACCAGCACTGAAACCGGCGGTTCTGAACAGTGGAAAAAGTCTGCTGCGTTGCTTGGTCCTTGTGGGATTTTGACCAAAGCAGGTCACAGATTTTTTATGGGCCATGTTCACATTTACCAGGTGCACTACATCAAGTAGTATACAGGGCTTAGAGACCCATTTGAGACAGAGCCGCCTAAATGTGAACGTGCCATTTCAGTGACTCAAGTTTGCTCAAATGACAGATACAGGTCACTTCACATTTATGATGGGAACCGTGATCTTAGCAAATAATCTGAATTGATTAGTGAGGCTTGTAATGTGAACGTAGAAATTAAGACACCAGGAAAGGGCTATATCTCAGTATGTAATCAGGGACGTCCTTCACTAGTCAGGATTGAAGGCTGCCTAGGTCAAAAAGCAAAGAGGCATATTGTAAAAGATACTCCTGGGGCTTCATAGAAGGGCTGCACAAACAAAAAAATCCACATTATGGTAAACAGGAAACTAACACATTAAAATAACCTCTAAATAAAAGATGAGAGGCTTTTTAATCCATTACACACTGTTGTCTCCTGTTCTAATAGCCTGAAAATTTAATTTGCCACCACTCCTTTCTCAACCCTGAGAAGTCCTCAGACAACACCTTGCGCAGCCCTCTGGCTGATATCCAACCATGACCAGTTGAGACTTTTCTTCCCCAAAACGATGAGCAAGCACCTTTGGCCTCTCCTCTCACTTCTCCATGGCTTATGCCTTTCCCTTCCTAACCACAGACGCTGACTAACCGAAGCTGCATTGACTTGCAGGGTACAGCTAGTGACAGGAAACCCCAGTGAGCTGAAGAACACTGATGATGTGAAAGAGCAGGAAAAAAAAGAAAAAAGAAAACACCACAAAACACAAGCCCCTGAGCGCAAAGCTCTGACACAACACAGACAGAAGGCACAGTAGTGTCTTCATAACAAGGCAGGAGTGTCTTTGGGGCTGCTGTGAGTAATGGGCTTATCTAATCACTGCATGCTTCAGCCGTTCTCAGACCAATTACATAAGGATGTGTTCCACTCTGTTTTTACCATTTATCTTCCCACCAAAGCTGACGTGTATACGCATTCAGATTTGAAATGCTAGGCCGACTGAAGTGTGCAGTAACAGAGTGACACTAACACAAACCCTGGCTACAACACAAGCCGCGCTGTTAATATGTTTACATTGGTTGACATCATCCTGAAAATTATCATCAGAGGTTAAACCAACAAGATATAATCCACTGTACTTTTAAACTTCTTTACAGGCACTTAGTTTTCTGCCTCTTTGGTTCTATACTTCAAGTTATGAGGGCACTGGCAAGGGACCTCCTTGAACAGTGTTTCATCTGAAGTCATATTAAGAGGGAGTTTACCCCTGTGTATATCCAAAAAAAGGTTCATTGGTGTAGGTTTGCACATGGATGGTGGGATATTTCTGATGGAAGGAAAGGTCCCTACCAATATTTGAGTGAAATCTTCAAGCAGATAAATCAGACCATGCCTCTCAGAGGCTCCGTATTCGACGTTTTGACTGGCTGAAAGGGAGGTGGGCCGTCTGAAGGATGGTAGCACGATGTGCAAATATTGTATTTAATGCCAGACATGGAGGAGGTGAGAGCTGATCAATGTGCTTGTCCAAAGAATACCTTCCAGGGCACTCCGTGTAAGCATGATAAAATAAGCCTGATTAGTTTGAATTATGCAAGTTGCAGAGTATCTCAAAATAAACCGTCTTTCTTTCGCAGAAACAAATTCAAAGTTCTTCCCGATGTAAAAAACTGTGTGGCTTCAATCCCAAAACTCCCCACAGACTTCTTAGTGCCAGGTTCAAGTCCAAGCCTGAAGCTGCATGGTCTTAAATTGATAGTACGCCCAAAAATCACAAACCTAAATTCAACTGCAACGACAGTCAACTCCCTGGATCCTACACAATACAAACAATGAACACCACAGACACAACTACCACAATGATGAGGAGATTTTTATGCATTTATCCCAAAGCTCGGCACAGGGCATGGTGACTTTAGGCTCATGTGCAGCTTCTCAGCGTACTGGGTGTGCATAGTTAAAGGCCTTCATCACCAACTGGTGCCTTCATGTAGTAAAAATCACTCTTTAGAAGATCACTATATTCTTATTGTATATAAGTCATGTCACTGTGAGATCTCCCATATAAATCATTGCTTACTAAAATTATTGATATACTAAAATCATCAGACATAAAATGTCCACAATAGCAGAGCTTTTTGGTTGTTTTTATGGCTAAGCCTGGCCTAGTAAATATTCTTTTTGTTCTTCACATACAAAACCTATTCAAACACAGACCTATGGCTAATCATCCACTACGCAATAAACTGTCCTCCTTCCCTCTTTATCCAAACCATCTCATTCCACCACAAACTACTCACAACCACTCCTTACAAAGGCATTCAGTTTAGACTTTACCTGGAACAGTAGTCTTTCCATAGACCACCAAGTTAAGTTTAAATGTAAACTTGCCGCTAGAGCACTTCTCAACACTCAGTTCTTCATCACGTGTCTGAGAGGAACCACAAAAACAATGGTGGACATCATAAAATGTAAATAAAGTAATAAAATTGAAACACCTTCACATCTATTTAAATACCGGCCTACAGATAATCTCTTACTTCCCTGCCTCCTAATTCAAGTGCCGAACCCTCTCCTTCCACCAGCACTTACTCACAACCACTCCTTGCAAAGGCATTCAGTTTAGACCTTACCTGGTCTGGTCACAGACCATCAAGTTAAGTGTGTCATTAAAATCTCTGTGTTTTGGTGATCTATAGAACCATTTACAACACATCCTCCATTATTCTAAAGAATGAATTCACCGTGCAAGTAAACAGTTCAGTGTACGAATAATTTTATGTAGAAAACATGTTTCTAAATAGAACCAAGGTCTTTAAAAAAGAACCATTAAAGAACCACCATTTGTTAAAGAGTGACTATCAATACAAGAGATTCAAATTTCATTGTGTTTTTCCTGTAAAATAATCATGCATCTACCCTCATGCCAAGAGTAAAGTGAGGGCTTTTTTCAAAGACAAATATATGTGACGGCTGCGTTTTCCTCAAACGACAAAAGATCCCGCTTTCTCAAGTACTCTCGAACCAAGACCTGAAGTATGAACTGCAGGCTTTGAGAGTCACAGCCATTCTTCTCCTGTCAAGTGAAGGTCACTCTCTCTGCTTCCTGTGCAGCAAAAGCATTACAGCATTGCACAATAAATGGCCTACTATTTCTTGGAATAAACTCTGCTGTACTGAAAAATAGCACCCCTAGACTCCTCAGAATGCAGTAAGAGGGAGAGAAGAATGAACACATATCACACCTGTGTTCCAAGCAGTAGTCTTCTTACAGGCTTTTTGCATATGAAATTAGCATCAAACATACAAAACATACCATTCTGAGGTCCACCTTTAAGCTAAGGGCACATAGTAACTTGCTCAGGCTCGTTCAGCAGGCATTAACATGTTCCCAATGACAAGATTAAAATGCAAATGTAAGTCAGTTGACATCAGGGGTTGTTCTATCTCACCGATACCTGGGCAGAATAACAACTGTGACAAGATAAACATCTTCTCATAAGCTTCCAGTTCCACATTCATGTGAATTTACTTTCACTTTCTTACCTCTCTTTGGTTCAGTTTGATTCCAAGAATACTTTAGTGTGTAATATAACATCTAATACAATTTATCTCTTAACAAAAAATGATATACTCATATATCATACCCACATATGCCTATTAAGTATGTGGCCTACAATAATGCATGGTCACAGATTTCAAAACATTTCACTGGAATTTGTAAGTAGCAAACACACATTTTGTGTGAGCTAGTAAAAGAAAAAGTAACAATACTCAACAGTACTGCAGACTATAATCAAAAAAGTAAACCCACACATGTCAACAAAACAGACCCAGGTAATGACTCTATCCAGTGTTTAGTCTTGTTAGCATGTGCACGCGTGGTTGTTTTTTATGCTAGGACAGAGGTCTTCAAATATGGACCTTGGCATTTTAAAATGAACAGCTGGTATTACACTATATCTGCTACTGCTCATGTACCTGACAGGCCAGGTATAGTGTTATACGGACCAGAAATTTTTAAATCCTGGTCTGGAACATGAATCCAAAGTCCAGATTTTAAGACCTCTATGCTACAATATGTATCATGAGTAAAATTAGTGGTCAGAAACATTGTTGAGCTTTTCTACTTTGAAACTACCACATTTCAAATACAGTCTCAAATTCCCAGATTCAGAAAAGTCAGTGTTTCTTAGGTCACTGAGCCAAGGAACTAACCCCTTCAATTTGAGGGTTGGGGCAGTTATATCTAAATGCAATTTAAAATATTACAGGATGGATTTCTGTTAATAACTTCTATATCTAATTCTGAGGAAACCAGATAAATGTAAGTGGTTTAATCATTGACCAGCGTGGGCCTTTTAATATCACGACATTGTCCTCAGTATATTTCACTTCTGGAAAATGTTCAACCCAATATTAAATGCTTCAAACAGTATTAAAGACCTTTTACTGAAGACATATCTTTAAGACAGAGTGCCATTAAACCTGTCCCTGCACTCATTTTCGTGGCATAGCGTTGGTTATAAGAAATATTACATATGGAAAAGTTTAGAAGACATACACAGCATTAAAAAATAATAATAAATACACTCACCTTAGCCTCTGAGCAGTGGACTGAGTAAGTGAAAACTTCCCGAGCTACAGACCAGCTGTGAGGAGTCCCTAGCCCCGCAGGTTGTTACCGTCCAAGGAGCAGGAGCTCAGCCAATTCCCAGCAGCTCTGCTAAGCTACAGTGCAGTAGCCCGATAGACTACTGTGAGAAAACGTCGGAGGAAGGTTTCACACATTTTATAAATGTTACAGGGATGTCGCGCTGACAGCGGATAGACATTGTCTGCCTCCTGAGCTCACGGAGACCATCTGAATAAACGACCTGTGGTCAGAGACAACAGAAAGAAGAGAAGAAGCGAGCGTAAACAATAATAGATCCCAGAGAAAGCCCTCACAGCGGTATCCCCCAGTAGACTGTCCTCTGTGAATCGCGTTAAAATGGCACCTCGTGTAACGTCTCTGCGCTGCAGAACCGCAACCGTCATTTACCGAGGTGTAACGTTATAGCGAAGTTACCAACGACGCAAACAGCCTTTACTCTACTGAGAGCTGCATAAAGGATATTTCTTCTTAAAATAAAGACTAAACCGTGCCTGTTTAACCCTCGCAGTTGGTAACAACCAAACGTAAAGCCAAGGAAAACAGCCTCGTCATGACAAGACTGCAGTCAACGGCTTTATTTACCTCAGGTCTCCGTGTAGTTGAGAATAATCAGCTGATTAGTCCGATTTGTTGTGAAGACGCCATTTGTCTGAGCATTTCCTAGTGTTCAGCTTTAAAACGGGGTCTTGGCAAACTGCACAAACAGCGCCGCTGGTCGGATAACACCAGACACTATTTAACGGTTTTTTTTAAAGACACATACCCTACATTTTCATCCTGATTTCTTTTGCTCCTGAGATCCACGTTTGTGACAGGGTTTTATGCACTGAAGCATACTCTTTTACGTTCAAACGTTTTATGAAGTCCACAGAGTTATACAATCTCTTTCCCCACATTCTTTACTCTACCTTTGAGATTTTGAATTAAACACATGAGAGAAGATAACATTATAATAAGAAGGTAGTAACTATAATAAGACTAACAGCCATACACGTATTAGTTATTTAACATTAGGCTAATATGTTTAAAAAATGGAAAATAATTAGAATATGTGATATGTTCATTTTCCTGAACATTTATTTCACTACCAAATGGACACACACACACACACATTAAAAATATTTCCAATGCTTCACCAGCCAGATTGATTGTGTTTTTAAATCAGAAAAAAATAGAATTGATGTATGCAACAAACTGAGACAAGGCCAAAAATAAATGTGAAATGTTAATAGAATATACAAGTCCCACCATTTTGAATCATGCCACTATAAACAAGTGGATATATAAGGTATAAGGAGCAAAAACCAAAGTATCTACAGCAATAATGCTTCGTGGTTCACTACTGTGTGCCAAATTTTATGAGTTGTCGTCAAAATGACATCTCATTATCAATATTAGAGAAAAAAGATCTTGTGCTAGCTCCAATCTTTTACATAATACACTGTGGTATTTTGAAATTCTACTCACTATTAGCCCACTCTATAATTCAAATCACATTATATTTCATGACGATAGCTAAAGAACGACACTGGATTTGTCAAATATATAACTCTTTATTTAAGACAATTATTAACATGTTTCTAAATTGTGCAATGTTTGCTACAAGTGCTGCAGTAAAGCCATGAGTCACTGGATTTGAAAAATATATACATCAAATTTGCCCACTTATGTGCAATTAATAACAGCATGATGACATATGCATGTATAGATTAGCTAAACATCTGATTTTGTAAGCATTAAATATGATAAGCTATATAAAATCTTTCTTCATCCATATGGTTGGTTCAATTTGGCACATTTCTTCAGTTATGTGCTTACACAGAAAACACAGAGATCGTCTCCTACTTTACCCTCCTTTATTCTGTTCAGGGTCATAGTGGGCCCTGAACCAACCTGGAGCCATTGGGCATGAATCCACCAGAGGACAGGTCACACCCAGTCACTCATACACTCACACCTGTGGACAATTTCACACAGCCAGATTTGAGCAGAAATCAGAGTGCACCGATTGGGAAAACACCCCCCTCACAAACTGTAATCCAAGGCAAAGATCAAACCCTTGAAACTCCGAGGCAAAGATTCAGGACCCTAGACCCAGGAGGGTGTGCCATGAACACTGGCTGTAACACCACTGTGCTGCCCCTCATTGAAAATGAAAGGAAACTGAATCAAACATGCTGGTCATTAATGTGTGAAAACTGAGAAATAATCCATACAATAGTAAATAAAACAATAATAAATTAAATTAATATAAAACAATCTTCATTGCAAAAGTTACATCTATATAATGCCGTAACACATGACACTCACACTTCTTAGGAACAGGTAACAAGATTAGAGCTAACAGCACACATGGTAAACACAGAAGACGATCACCATTCCAGCTTCATATCTGCTTTGCTCCATGTGTATTTGCCCCCCCTTTTAAGAAACATCTTCTCATCAAATCCACTGAACTTGATGGCCTCCTCTACACCAACATCCAGAATGGACTTTGATGGGTCTTTCCTTCCTGATCGACAGTCCAGAAACCTCATCTGCAAAGACAAAGAACAGGGATCAGTTATATCAGTCTTATAATAATACTGTTATGTGTAGAATTATGTTTAAAAAGTGTACTCATAACGAATGCAATGACCAATAAATCCTTCACTCGCCATTTTCAAACCAATTAAAGGGGACAGCTACGGGGAAGTGCTGTTCTCTCTGGTTTGTTTACGTTCAGAAGCACCACATCTTTAAAGGTGGAGTGGTAGATTTTATGGGGAACAAAGGGCTGTTGTTTGTACGTGACTGAAGTTTAACTTTTCTGTAAGTTTTTATTCTGTCTTTGGACAACCACAGATGATACTTGGAAGTACTTACATATTCATCCAGGATCAGATAGGAGTCTCTCATCTGAAAGACAACAAAGGATTAGTGTTTTGGATAATTATTAATAGATTCAGATTCATGTATGTTTTAGTTACAGTGTGAAACTTAAATGACTAAAATGCATGTTCAGATTTGTCACTGGAAATTACCTTTTGATTAGACTCTGGAACCAAACACTCAGTGTTCTGGTGTCTGTCCAGAAAGTCCTGAAACTCCTGGTCAGTGATGATAAACTTCTCTGCCTCACGAAGGCTGTCCCCCCCTGAGTTCTCACCCTCAATCAGCAGACACTGGAACACCTACAATACAGGACCACATCAAAATACCATTCCTTTCCACTGATAACGTATGGTAAACTGTTTTATCCTGAGCATCTTACAAGCAAATGTGACATGATCAGTCTTGCCCAATGACTGTTATTGGTGTAGTGTTGTGTGTTTTCTGTTTAGAAAGCAGAGGTATTACCAACTACACTACATCGACCACTCAACACAACACACACTCAGGCTGTGTCTCAGAAGATGTTTAGATGTTTAGATGTATCTCTATATGTAACTCGTAACTCTAAGATGTCCTAAGGCCCTACCTTCCAGCGCACGGGATTGAGAGAAGCAATGTGCTCTGTCATATCTTCATGGACGTTAAAGGTGTTGATGACGGAGTTGATTTTGAAGGCCACCTTGTACTGTCTGCACCAGTCACGCACTTTATAAAGGTTGTCCAAGTGGCTTTTCCTGCCCTGAGCTCGACCGATAGCTTTGTTGGTCTCCTCATCAAAACTGTCACAAGATACGGCTAGAATGTCCAGATACTCTCCTGCAACAACACAAATGACGATTGCGGTTATTAGCTTTTCCCATTTCATTAGGACTGTAAAATCTGTTAAAGACCTGCATATACCACTGCTGCACATTCAAGAAGGCTCTTAAATAAAAACTATATTTCAGCATGAACTTCATAATGGTCTACACTGGTTTATACTGTTTCATTTTTTAATTTGGCCCAGTGTTGGTTTATGTGGTTAGCCAGCTTGGCCTTGCAGGTTGACCAGCATAGCAACATTCAAAACAACATACACAGGTTTGCTGGTGAGCAGTTTATAAGCTCTGTTTGCTGCTGAAACGACAAAATAAGGCATTCAAACGAAAAAACAAAACAAAAACGATATTATAATTATGTATAACAGTGACTTAATGGTAATAATATAGGCTGATGCAACAGCAGATGAGTTGTAATTTGCTGCCCCCTGCTGTTACCTCCAACACATCTCACCGTATCTCTGAAACCAGTTCTCCTTTATCATGCTCCCGTTACTGACGATACTGACGCTCGGTAACTGGAGCTCCTGCTTGCAGTAGCGCACCATCTCTCCCAGAAACTCGCCTCTCTGGTGTATGAAAGGCTCTCCCCCCGAGAAGTTTATTTTTTCCATTCCTTATAAAAGAAAAATAACATTGTAATGTATGGATACTACTACTACTACTACTACAAATAACAATAATAACAATAATAACAATATTAACAGGCTAACACTAGGCTGCATTTTTTGTTTTGTATAATACGATAAAAACTAAAATCTATGATGTGTTAATCCTCTTGAACAATTATTTAACTTGTAGAAGCAAACAGGAAAAAAAAAATCCAACGTTGCCAAGGACAACCTTGATTATAAATATAATCACATTTATAACACAACTCCTGCAACACACTCCAAAAACGTTGGGACAAAGATGTCTTCCCCACTTTTTTACATCACCTTTCCTTTTATTTACACAATTCAAGCATTTGAGAACTATTTGTCGCAGATTCTCAGCAGATGCAGTGCTGTCTGAGGGCTCGAAGGTCTTGTGTATTCATGGTTTTCACCTTCTTAGTGTAGAATGTTTCAAAGAGACTCTTATTTTGCCTCCGTTCCAACAGAGTTGTAGGCATCAAACCCAGTTTTTTAATTTTCTATTTACAAAACACACTGAACATTGTACACTGAAAATATTGGGAATATTTTTTGTGCTTTTTATGCAGTGAAATAAATCTGGAATAAATCAATCTTGCCCACCTGCTTGTTTAAGGAGCAGTAGTCCTCTCTTAGCTTCCTCAATGGGTAAAACGAAGGAGGTCTTGGCGGTGTGGAAGCAGAAGCCACATTTATAGTTGCACTGGCGGGTAAAGTGGTAGTTGACGCTGCTGGGAGTGGTGAGAGGAACCGAGTCTTTCTGAACAGTCGAGGTCCCTTTGAGGCTTCTGGACCCTCTGGTTGTCCCCATCAGCCAGGCAGCCTTGAACTTCATGAATGCAGAGATCACAGCATGCATACTGCTGACACATAGCTGCACGAGCAGCCGGACCAGAACCAGCTGACTGGAGAGGAACATGTCGACTGAGTGTGTGTATGTGTGAGAGTAAGAAATTGAATGGGTGTGTTCTGAACTGCAGCAACTGTTTTTAAAGCAGATCAGCTGAGCTGAGGCTGGAGAAAGGAAACTGAAACAACATGAGCTTCAGCTTCATTTCACCTTAGGGTCTGAAACTTAGTGCTCACAGGATGCAGAGAAGAGAGTTGTGCAACAACACAGCCAGTGTACAACACACCTATTTACACAGAAACAAAGGGGAAAGTGGTCAGAATACAGTGGACTGCAATGACCTCCTCAGAAAAACTCCCTTAGCTGAATCAGGGGTTAAGTACAGTCCACAGTGCAATGGCCCTTATCCTGTCTCACCAGGTTAGTGTTCCTAGAGCAGGGCTTTAAAGTAAAGCTGAAATGAAAACAGACCTTGTTTCTCGTATTAGTTCCTGTCATGTACATTAAATATAATGTGAATTTTAAAGTAGTCTTGTGTTATAAAAGAATAATGACAGTGTTGTGGTGACTATTACTTCCTGTTAACTATTTATAACACATGATAAACTCAGCGAGAACCTGAGGGTGTGGAAAATAATATAGTAACCAGTGATATCTCTGCTGTTCACCATCTAATAAAATCCCCGTGCATAAAATATCATTCCTTCATTAATTAACTTTTGGTAACCGGTGTGCCCAGTTCAGGGTTGGGTTTGGAGAATTCCTGGAATCTTTGGATGCAAGAAAGGAACACACCCTGGGCAAGGTGCGTTGCTAGTTCACCTTCCAACTCACAGCTGGTCAACCTACCAACATGTGTTTATGGATTGTGGGAGGAAACCCACACAGTCAAGGGGAAAACACAGAGACACTGCCTACTGTTCTAGCCATATTTCATGTGGTAAGGAGCCAAATTGAGTTTCCTTTTTGTGGAAACCTTTGGGATGAGATAACATCACGTCAGTCAGCGTATGAAAGATTATCAGAAATGAAACATTCAATAGTTTAGGCCTAAGTAATACACAAAAACTAGCTGCAGTGTTTAATAATAATAATAAAAATAATAATATATATATATATACAATCTGGCTTTAGTTTATATTATTCTTTCATTCATTTATTCATTCATTATCTGTAAGCACTTATCCAGTTCAGGGCAGAGGTGGGTCCGGAGCCTACCCGGAATAATTAAGCGCAAGGCAGGAACACACCCTGGAGGTGGCGCCATTCCTCCAAAGCGTATGAAAAAATATGAAAGGTGCAATTACTTGTCAACGTTGTACTGTACAACGAAATGTGTCTTCTGCATTTAACCCATGTTTGGCAGTGAACACACAAACACACACTAGTGCACTAGGGGCTGCGAACACACACCCAGAGCGACTAAGCCCGGTCCTGTAAACATCAGGCCAAGGCTGCCCCTAGTGTAGGCCACCAAGGGGTTAACTGGGGACAAGCTCTGTATCAGTTTTGCTCACGCTGAACTTGTAAGGGCCATAAACGGGGTAATGGGCTCGGGTCCAGACGTGGGTTATTTAAGGACGTACTTCTGATTCTACCAAACAGGAGAGTGGTCTCCCCAGGACCACCAAGTCCAATGAGATTTTTCTCATGATTTCTCAATGATTTCATTTGCACGTTGCTGTGTTATTGTGGCCACGTGATGCTTGGCTGCTACGTTAAGTTTCGCTTTCCTCCTTCAGTTTTGTTTCCCTCTAATAAAAGGGTGTGCGTGTGCGTGTGTGTGTGTGTGTGTGTGTGTGGGTGTGTATGTGTGTACAGAACGCGTAGCATGACTGTACAGCGTTTAGCTCGCGGCTGCTCGCGGCTCTTTTTGCTGGAGCTGGAGGCGCGCGCTGAGCCGCTGTGCTTCACTCTGAGCCCGGAGCCCAGCGCGAGCCCCGGAACCGCGGACACGGACCCCGCGGTGTGGCGGCGAGCCTTCGGCAGCGCGCGCCGCATATTCTCTGTGCTCGCTCACGCCGGCGGCGGCAGAGTGCAGACCGCGCGATGTCATTCCGAGCTCGTGAAGACGCTGAGCGCACGGTTGCATCGCGCGTGCACGCTCTCGCCGCTGACTTCGTTCATCCCCGGCGTGGAGGGCTCCGTCATCCAGGGCTTCCTCCTTCGGGACGAGTCCGACCCGACCTGCGCGGAGCGTGTGTTACGCGAGTGTAGGGAGCGGGAGCAGGTCACCGTGTTGGAGTTCGAGCTCGAGGAGGATGGAGGACAGCCGTGGTGTCACGAGCTCTGGACAAATCCCAGCGCGGAGCCAGAGACTGGACAGAGGTTTTACGTCACTCCAGCCGTAGTCCCCCATCAGCATCATCCAACAACGCTGGACATTATCAGCTCTCACGTGTTCTACAGGAGGGAGGATGCTTACCACGTCCTTCAGGAGGTACATCTCTGCTTTTTACCCCTCTTTCTGACACTTGGCATTGGGCATAGTGAACTTAGGCCTTGACAGTCAGATCCAGTCAGATCACATGTAATCAACTGCGGCTTTCTCAGTGCAGGGACATCATCCCGGAGTCCAAGGCTGTGCTGGAGATAGCGGACACAGAGCTGGAGGCCAATGAGCAGGACAGAGTGTTTCCGGTCATCGTGATAGAAGGACTGGACGCTACAGGTGATGAATGTCATGGTTCACAGCTGTTAAACTGATGTGCAAATTGAATAACAGTGGTCCAACAGGTAGTGCCACTGCGAAAGTGTGTGTGTCTATGATTGACTGGGTGAGTGTGTAAGTCTATCCACAGGTGTGAGAATGTGTGTATTTGTGTGTGTGACAGGGTGAGTGTGTGAGACACTCCACAGATGTATGCAGAGCTGGTGCAGACAGCAACATTTTGAAAAGGGGACCTCCTACCTGAACTATGTGAGCCAATTTGTGGCCTTTTATTTTGACAGTTGCCCCTGACTCTCCACTAACGTTCTCCCTTCTTTTTTGGCTTAAAAATATACAGCAGTGTACAGGACAAAATGAGATACAAAATATAAAAAAACTATATATATAGTAAATATATATATAAACAGCTGCAGCACTTAAGGTGGAATAGAAGAAAAAGAAGCTAACGTAGCTGTTAATCCTCCATCTTGCAGCCTTGTGTCACCTTAAATAATGCAGTAGATTTGTCCAGGCACCTGTAACTGCTTCATTGTTTAAGGTGTAATGAAAACATCAAATAAGCTGGTGTTATTGTGATTGTGTGTGAATATCATGGCAGCGTTTAAGGTGGAACTGAAACTTCGAAGAATTCATCTTGGTACTTTGAAGTAACTATGTCATTTTTAAGGTGGAATGGAATAGTAATGAAATTTAAAAGTGTACTGGGGTGTTTTACCAGGTTTATACGAGTACTAGACCATATAAAAACATCAGTATATGTTCTCATTTCACGTTTCAGCTTCAAAGTTTGGTTCATGATACTGAGGCACTGTGAGGCTTTTAAAGTTGTGGAGAACAGCTGTGCAGTGCACGTCACCTCTAAATATAGTACCAGGCTGTGTTAGTAGACTATTATTTATTAACTATACTAAATAAACTATGTATTAGTCTTTTTCCCCTCTTTTCATACTTTGAAAGATAGTTTCGCTTCATCTTTTGATGATACACTAAATCGCCCTTACTTGACGCGAGGGGGAGACGAGGGGGCCTTTGTTAATTTGTGGGGCTCTATGCACCATGCGTAATGAGCATTTAGGGCAGTGTGTGTGTGTGTGTGTGTTTGTGTGTGTCAGACACTGATAATGATCTGAGGAGAGGACCAAACCTGAAACCACAGGTCTCTGGTGCTGTGTGGCAGGGACACCACCTTTAACACCATCCTTAATTCCTGTTCATAGCATCCAGCACCATTCATTCACCTGTGCATTCAAACAGTCACTGGGTCCTCACCCTGTTCTCAGCTAAAGCTCTGTCTGTGTCGGTAAAGACAGGAACGTATGTGTTTTGCCTGGTCCTCTAACAGCATCCTGTTTGCCCCTTGTGTGAACAGGTAAAACCACTCTGACTGAAAGCCTGCAGAAGGCTCTGGGCGCTGCTCTGCTGAAATCTCCACCTCAGTGCCTGGCCCCCTACAGACTGCGCTTTGACTCAGAGCCCCCCCTCATCCGCAGGGCCTTCTATGCTCTGGGGAACTACATCACAGCAGCTCAGATCCTGAGAGAGGCCTCGCAGAGAACTGTGATTGTGGACAGGTTAGAAGACATTCCTGATGTAAACAAATCCACACTGTAAACAAAGCCTGTGACAAACGCACATGTCCATAGTGTTTAGCATGTTGCTATTGTAGGCTAATATTTCACTACCTGAGCTGGGAATCGAACCAGAGTTTGCCAGGCAGAGGCCAATGGCGTTACTCAGAATGCTACTATAAGCTTTGGAAAGGACAAGGCTGTTAAGACATTTGTGTGCGTGTGTGAGAGAGAGAGAGATTTCAGATAATTCCCCACTGCCTTTGTCTACGATTGTGGGGAAATGCTGTTCTCTCTGGTTTGTTTATGTTCAGTATCTCTGTGCCTTTTAAGGTGAAACTTTATGTTTCATAGGAAAATACAATTGTTGCTTGTACGTGGCTGAATTTGAACTTATCTGTACGTTTTTATCCACCATTTGAATTACCACAGAATCTTGTGGTGTAATTCTAATTGTTTAGTTTTGTAGCACGTTCAGGAATGCGGTCATCCATTTCTGGAATTTGGAGACATTCAACCTTAAGAAATCCGAAACAGCAAATATAAGTCAATATTACCCACCTGTGGAGGTTTGTGCATTTCAATGATTGGAGGTCTCTCTGTTTCTAAAAAAGGGCAGAGACTGAGGAAGCCTAGCAAACTGGACCTAGATACTTTTTTTTTTTTTTTGTAAACAAATTACATTGGTTTCAAGCACAGAACAGACTCTAGGGCTAGTAAATGGTGAGGAAACATCTTCAGAATTTTATAATGTTTTTTAGAGAGATTCACATATATGGTTCTTTGTTGCACAATCTAGACTATAAAGAAACCTGCCGGTAATGTGACTCTGAACTCTGCACTAATCTGAGTGACCGCGACCCTGAACTGGATAAGCGGTTACAGATAATGAATGAATGAATCTGAGTGTCACATGGCATTCGGTCAGTAACCCCAAAAGTCAAATGTGTTATTATAACTTCTTATATTTGCCTCTCAGGTTTTGGCACAGTACAGCAGCATATGCCATAGCCACAGCAGTGAGAGGGTCAGTGGAGAAGCTGCCCACTCTGGGCTCAGAGGTCTACCAGTGGCCATCTGACCTGTTGCGGCCCAGCCTGGTCCTGTTGCTGGCTGTCACTCCTCAGGAGCGGCTCCGAAGGCTCCAGCACAGAGGCCTGGGGCAGACTGAAGAGGAGACCCAGCTAGAGGTCAATGACCTTTTCCGCCAGAAGTAAGTGCGCATCGCACTCTGCCCAAGGCCATGGTTCAATTTTATATGTGGTGCTTCATTAACAAGTCAAACTGTGCTGCACAACCAGTGGGTTATTATAGCTCTTTTCAGTCCTGCTGGTCTTGGCCTGCATATTTTATTATTTTCTTTGCACTAAATAGAGGTGTGATGTGTGGCTTGAACCCACGCTCAAATCATTTTGCAATTTCCTAAATAAAATAAAAATTGACTTGAGCCTGCCAAATACCAACTCATAGAAGTTATCAAGTGAAACTCATTGAGTGTTTAGTAGCTCACTACAGAACAGCTGTGGACCTATGGAAATTTAGATACTCTCTTCTGTTTGGGATCGTTTGAAGATATTTAAAAATGTAATTTGCAGTTTACACTGGGTGTAAGTTTCATGATGAATGGAACTAGAAAAATAAAAAATGACATGCAAAAAAACTGGGCGGCAAGGGGGAGCAGCAGGTAGTGTCGCAGTCACATAGCTTCAGAGACCTGTGAGGAGTGTGGTGTGTTTTCCCCCTGTCCTCGTGGGTTTCCTTCGGGTGCTCCAGTTTCCTCCACATTCCAAAAACACACGTTGGTAGGTGGATTGACGATTCAAAGGTGTCTGTAGGTGTGAGTGTGTGAGCCAATATGTGAGTATGTGTGTTGCCCTGTGAAGGATTGGCGCCCCCTCCAGGGTGCGTTCCTGCTTGCCCTCCAATTATTCCAGGTAGGCTCTGGACCCACCGCGACCTTGAACTGGATAAGGGTTACAGATAATAAATGAATGAATGAATGAATGAATGAATGGCAAAAACATTTTTATAAGGTTAACACACATATACACACACACAAACACACACACACAATGTTTTATCAACAATTGCAATTTGAAATACTTTACAAAAATATAGAGAATATACAGAAATATTAAAGCAACATTAGGTGGTATATTTACCTTAAAATTACAGCTTCAAAAATCATCTCTGTTGTTGCTACTCCACGTTAAGCATGGCAGAAACAGCACTATGTAAATTCTGGAGGAGGCTAGGAACACCCCCCCCCACCCCACCATCCCCCATTGATTTCAGGTCATCACTGTAAAACTGTACAAATAACTGTAAAAATTAAACTGTTCAAATGTAGGGGGAGCACAGGGGCAAAAATACTAAATGTTACCTAGTGTTCCTTTAAAGCAGTTTAAAAAAATTGCTTACAATATATATATATATATATAAATGTAAAAGTTAATAATATCATAAACAAAACAAAACAAAACAAAACAAAACAAAAAACATTGGACTGTGGAAGAGCAACATTGTTCCTAACATTTAATGCAATTTATCATAAAGAAATTTATTCCAGGTCATTGTGGAGCGCCTTGGTCTATTTATTATGAAATGTTCCCACTGTATTAAGAGCATGGAGAATCTTGGTTTCCTTTGGGCAGACCTTTTGCAAACATAATGGTACTAGGTGTTTTGTCTGAATGGGATGGAAAAGTGAGTGGGGGGGTAGTATATTTGACACTCCAGTGGTGTCGTCCATCCTGACATTTCTGTGTTTGATTCCAGAGTGGACGAGGCATACAGACGGATCCAGAACCCTGCGTGTGTGGCTGTGGATGCCAGCCCTTCCCCGGACCAAGTGCTCCAACAAGTGCTGCATTTAATTAGAAAGGCATGTCGCTTGTAAACACTGTAACTGAGTTGACCTGGAGGCTGCAGTACCCCTATGATCCATTAGATGCCACTACAGCTTTATATATTTACTCCTTATAAAAACATGGCCCTAGTGTGAAAAAAGTCCAGGGTCTTGGAGTGCATTGGCCGCACAGGAGGCGGATGGCTAAGGGCCAGCAAGTATCAAAACTCAAACATGTCACAACCTGTTCACTTCCCACAGAGCGGCGCTGATGACATGAGAGGGAAAGTTATTATGAATGCCGGGGCTTGCCGTCAACTCCCATATACACAGCCGCGGCTTAGCGTGTTCCATTCGCTCTGTGTTATGCTATTCCCCCTTTGCCGGAGCACAGGAACTGAACCGAAAGGCCTTGGCGAATTCATCAATCACTTCTATTCGATTTCAGCACAAGGGCCTATTGTCGGTCAGCTCTATGTTAAGTCCTCTGAGAGAGAGAGAGCAAAAACACTACACATTAGGAGCTATCAGGACGATATAAGCCAGGAAAAATAGGGACCCTTTTATTAATTTCCTCCTGATGTTTGATGTTCATTTCTTACTTTGCACTTTGTTTAAAGAACCTGTTTCTAATGCCTGTGTCCATGAAGCACTTTCTAAATTTGATATGAGGCACTGATTACCTTGTTTGCTTAAGGCTTGTCATAATTACCTGATAAAAGTTGATTAAAAATGAATCATTAATATGTATACGCTTAGCATCTACTTTCTCTGCTCTGTGATTGATTAAATACACTGAATGATCACTGGGTTAGAAACATCAACCTTGTATCTACACTCATTGCCCATTTTCTCAGCTCCACTGACCACACAGGAGCACTGTAGTCCCCCTGCTGCTCTGGATACTTTCTTATCCCCATTTCACCCTGCTCTTCCATGGTCAGGACCCACACAGAGCAGGTATGATTTGGATCACTCTCAGTGCTGCAGTGACACTGACGTGGTGGTGGTGTGTTAGTGTGTGTTGCGCTTGTAGGTGTGGATCAGACACAGCAGTGCTACTGGACTACAGAGTGCTCCTGTGTGGTCAGTGGAGCTGGTAAACTGGACAACGAGTGTAGATACAAAGTAGTGTTCCTAATGCAGTGATCAGGTGCATGGTAAAAGCGTCATTAAGCTTGGACCCCTCTGATATCGCACATATTTCAGTAGGAATCTTTACTTTGTTAATATTGTTGTTCTATTATAAATGCTTCCTACAAGCACATCTATGGAATTTGTAATGCAGTGTAGTCACAAGCCACTTTCCTTAGCTGGGCTTAAAGCAGCTGTAGCTCTGAAATGTACATCTTAAATTTTGAAAAAAAAATATGCAATATACTGTGGAAGTTGAATGGAGCAGGTTTTTCGTGAATCTTCTTGTAACTTTTACCTAATTTCAACTTAAACTCAATGTTACTGGAGGAGTGTGTTTAGTGTGGGCCTTAGAGTGTGTTTAGTGTAGGCATTAGTGTGTGTTTAGTGTGGGCATTAGGGCTTGAGCTTATCATAACAAGCCTTGGAACTTGCTTGATATGATACTGAACATATCACATGGTCTAATTTCAGTAATATACAAATATTATAACCATGAATCAGTTTTAGGTGCGTCATTGAAAGAGAGGAAACCCACACCAGCAGGATCTCACTGACTGTCTTAGTGTTAGAGAAAAATGTACTTAAATAAAGTAAAAAAAAAATGCTGCTATAGATTGTTTATATATGACTTCCTAATTAATAATAATGATGATGATTATTATATTTGAATAATTAGTTAATCAACAGTTACATCCCAATTTGTTTAAATGCACAGTGTTGTCTGCTAACAGTGTTCACACACACACACACACACACACACACACGCACACTTGCAGACCCATACAGTTAGACCCATAACTCATTTATATAGTGAGTGCTAAAGTTACCCCATGATAGCAAGATTAATTAGAGGTTTTAGATTTGAGCTTGGCATGGCTGTGGGCTGGGGAAGACAGAGTGACCTCTCTCTCTCCCTCTCTCTCTCTCTCTCTCTCTCTCTGAAGCTGCAGCAGTGTGGAGATGAGAGAGAAGCATTCATACAGCAATTAATGGACTCCTGTAGATCACTGCCAGACTGCTTTCCACGCCGCTGCACAATCACACCCTCCCCTCAGCCAATTACCTAAACTGCTCCTTTAACGCGAATGCAGTCATTTTTAATATATTACACCCCTATTTTTTCCTTGATGGTGAACATTGGTGCACTTCACTGTAGCATCACTTTCACAGGAATTATCCATAAAGAGAGACGTAGAGGTATGAAAGCGAGGAGAGATCGGACTGGGTGTAGCTTAGATTCCTGGGATTCTTTTACCTAATCTCTCTCTTTCTCTGTTTGTTTGTGTCCTTCTCTCACACCCACACACTGTTTTTCATTCATGGTCCCTCTGTCTTGATTTCTCTCTCTCTCTCTCTCTCTCTCTCTCTCTCTCTCTCTCTCTCTCTCTCTCACACACACACACACACACACACACACAGAGCAGAGAATCCCCAAAGGGCAGAATAAAATGCTGGCCAAGTTTCCAACTATTTACAGTAATTCCCACAGAGAACCAAGCATTTTAGGTTCAGTAGTCAGTAGTGACCCAGACTTTCCACAGTCCACTGTGGGGCCAGTTTCCACTTCCAGGTATTCACTATTTAAAGGATACCTGATGTTAAATCCTCATGTTACCTTATGTGGTAATGTACCATTTAGAAAGCTATGTTAGGCCCCATCTACTTGACTGTACATTTACCATTCACCAATTTAAATAATGTTGGAGTGTTGTTCCAAACACATCTGTTCTCAGATTAATCAAATTTACACAGATGTCAATGGCTTTATACGAAGGGACACCTCACACCGTTTGGAACCTGAATGAGCACTCTCAGGACTCCCAACGGTATGCAAACTGACGCTGAGCAAACTCGGTGAGTTAAGGACTGTCTCGAGATTTAGGTATGAGGTGTCCACGGATGCCCAAAGCCAAGCAGTAACCAGAGGCGTATAAGTCCCCTCAGCCTTAGGTTGTAGAGCAGTGGAAATGTGTTCTTTGGAGAGGAGCACCATCCAGTGTTTTAGCTGAGACCAATTTTCTCCAAGCTTCCACTGTCCTGTGATACATAAATGTTATAATGCTCATAAACCCAGACACTAGAAAAGCCTCTGATAACTACATACACAATTCATGGCCGGAGAGTCTTCCCGTAAACATAAATACCCACACGGCTGACCAGTTTGACCCACAGTGACGGTAGCTACACACGTCTGGTCCTGTGTACTTTGTGAAATATGAAACAGCTGGCCTAAACACGCCAGGTTTGTCCAGAGGGGAATGGCATGGTCCTCCTCTTCGGTCCTCCTCTTTGGCCCCTTTAATATTTCATCATCATAACAAAAACACCATGCCGTAATTAAAGATGCAGCACAGGGGGGCGGGAGCGCAGCAGCTGATGGTGGCGCTTCTAAGTAATAGATCAAACGAAAGTGATCCTTGGGAGCATGAATAATAGGTGGAGTGCAGTGTGAATGATGGAGGGTAAGCATGAGGGGCTTAGAGGCCTGGCATGGACACTCCACACCAACCCCCCCCCCACCACCACCACAAGCACCAGGCCTTGGAGAAGCTGCCAACTAGAGCAGCATCTGGAGGGTGGGGAGGTGGAAGGGAAGAAGCTGTGGCAGAGTTGGAGGGTGTGAGAGGGTGGGCGTGACAACAGAAGGTAAGAGAGGTGTTTGTTTGTGATGTGGTTGGGGTGCTGGGGGGTAGTGGGGGGGGGGGTGAATTTGAAGAGTGGCAAACATAACATGACTAGTGTAACTTAATTTAATTAAAATGACACATTAGTAGTGATTTAATACAAATTACTGGTTGCAAAAGAACTAAATAAATAAATACACCAATGTATTTTTGGATGTTCAAAAGTTCTGCACTCCCAGAATTACAAAAATCTGCCTTAGATATTCCCCCAGCCTCGAATCTAACACCTATATGTAAACCTCTTACTAACTTAACCCTCAACCTAACCTTAAACACTTAAAATTAACCTTAGTCGGTTAAACCTGAGAAATTATTATTATCTGTAACCGCTTATCCAGTTCAGGGTCGCGGTGGGTCCAGAGCCTACCTCGAATCATTGGGCGCAAGGCAGGAACACACCCTGAAGGGGGCGCCAATCCTTCACAGGGTGACACACACACTCACATATTCACCCACACACTCACACCTACGGACACTTTTGAGTCGCCAGTCCACCTACCAACGTGTGTTTTTGGACTGTGGGAGGAAACCAGAGCACCTGGAGGAAACCCATGCGGACACAGGGAGAACACACCACACTCCTCACAGACAGTTACCCGGAGGAAACCCATGCGGACACAGGGAGAACACACCACACTCCTCACAGACAGTCACCCGAAGGAAACCCATGCGGACACAGGGAGAACACACCACACTCCTCACAGACAGTCACCTGGAGGAAACCCATGTGGACACAGGGAGAACACACCACACTCCTCACAGACAGTCACCCGGAGGAAACCCATGCGGACACAGGGAAAACACACCACACTCCTCACAGACAGTCACCCGAAGGAAACCCATGCGGACACAGGGAGAACACACCACACTCCTCACAGACAATCACCTGGAGGAAACCCATGTGGACACAGGGAGAACACACCACACTCCTTACAGACAGTCACCCGGAGGAAACCCATGCAGACACAGGGAGAACACACCACACTCCTCACAGACAGTCACCCGGAGCGGGAATTGAACCCACAACCTCCAGGTCCCTGTGGCTGTGTGACTGCGACACTACCTGCTGTGCCAGCGTGCCGCCCCATGAGAAATTAGTAAATAAAAAATAAAAGTTACAAATGAGTAGAAAAACCCTCACAAACAGATAACAACACTGTTTCTGTAGCTGTTCTTCAGGTACATAACAATTAGTTTGAGCGCATTTAGTGAAACAGTGCCACCAGTGGATGGGAGCTCACAATGTGAACGTAAAATAACTACTATCATAATTATAATGCAGAACTATTCCAAACATCTAAAGTGCCCTTTTTAGTAAAATATTTACTTATTTGTGGAGATCTTAAAAATGTTTTACTATCAAAAAAACATAAAAAAAATAATAAGTCCTAAGACTGGAACCTGAAGACATGCGGCGTCTTTCCTGCCGATGGATGGAGACACGTCACCAAGAGTGGTTAAATATTTCAACACAGCAAGATCTCATTAAAACCTGCCCACACCACGCCCTACATCAATCTCACCCCCCACCTCCACCCCCCGCCACCCCCTAGTCTCCCTACCGTCTCGCACAGCCGTTCAAGAGACTAGTCATAACTCAGCGAAGTGTGACACAACACTTATTATCTAAAGCTTCCTCCTCCCAGCCCCGGCACAATGCATCATCATTCCCTGTGAAATGAGGCTTCCAACCGCCGCAGATTCATCAGATCCACGAGTGATCGAGACGTAGTTGATTTCTGGCAACAACGAACCCTGGAAAACCACAAGCAACAACGGCAGTGAAAAAAGAAAAGAAAAAAGAACAGGAGGAGAGAAAACAGAAATCATGTGATAGCTCAGCAAGACCCATAACTCAGAACACAAAAACAAGACGCTGGACAAAGTTGGCCTCTCTCCTGAGAGCGCCCCCTCTCCTACACACCCCCAAATTAATCCACTGCATTGTTACTGTTGCCTGTTTGACTGGATGGCCCCTGAAAAAGAAATTGATTTCTTGTGGCAAGTTTGAAATGTTTCTTCAAATCTTCCTCCTCATCCTTCTCTCTCTCTCTCTCTCTCTCTCGTTCTCTCTCTCTCTCTCTCTCTCTCTCTCTCTCTCTCTCTCTCTCATTTTTCTCTCCCTCTACCTCTCTTCTTTAATTCTCTCACCTCTACCTTTCTCTTTTTCCTCTCATCCTCTCCCCCCCCCCCTTCCCCTCCAAGTCTGTCTCTATACTTTCTCTCAAAAGAGAGAGGTAGAGGGAGGGAAAGGAGAAAAAGAGAGATAAATTATTTCTCTACCTTGCTCTCTCTCTCTCTCTCTCTCTCTCTCTCTCTCTCTCTGCCTTTCACTTTTGCTGTCTCTCTCCAGCAGGTTCTCTCACTTACTGTCAATTTTTCTACCTCTCTTTTTCTCCATGTCCCTCTTCTTCTCATCTCTCTCTCTCTCTCTCTCTCATTTTTCCCTCCCTCTACATCGCTTCTTTAATTCTCTCTCCTCTACCTTTCTCTTCCTCTCATCGTCTCTCTCCCCCACTCCCACTCCAAGTCTGTCTGTATACTTTCTCTCATACTGTCCTTTTATTTCTCTCTCTCTCTCTCTCTCTCTCTCTCTCTCTCTCTCTCTCTCTCTCTTCTCTTTCTGCCTTTCACCTTTGCTGTCTCTCTCCAGCAAGTTCTCTTACTTATTGTCAATTTTTCTACCTCTCTCTTTTTCTCCATGTCCCTCTTGTCCCCATCTCTCTCTCTCTCTCTCTCTCTCTCTCTCTCTCTCTCTCTCTCTCTCTCTCTCTCCCCATCTTATACAATCCACTCTCATCCCCTAAGGAATATATCTAAGACGGAGTGCCGCTGTGCTACTTTGCTGCTGTGTATATTTTTATTGAGGAGGTGTATTTTTGTCGTAGTGCAGTAAATGTTGGGAGGTGTTTGAAACGCCATCAGTGTGAGGAGCTTCACCGTGGCACGGTTCAGCGTTCCGTGGTGTTGTTCTGAGTTTGTTTCTCGCAGCCCCCTTGAAACTAAAGCGGTGGCAAGATCCAAACAAGCTCAGCCCTTTTCTCCCAAAAAAGAAAAACAGAATACTCCAGTTCCTGAATAAACAGAGAGCAACCTGATCTCGATCGTGCTGCTGTGTTCTTGTGAGAGTGTCAGGGGAAAGAGGTGGTCTTTGAAGGGGATGCTCTCTTGGTTGGGGAAGGGGGGTTGGGAGTTTGTTCACAGAACTGAGGAATTACAATGCAGAGTCTGACAAAGCGCTCCCAGACAACCTCCATGCCCCAAGATGCGTTATTAACTGCAGCAAAATGTGCAGCCAACCTGCGCGGGGTCACATAGCATCACTGGATGCTGCAACAAGAGCTGGATGGTGCGACCAGGGATGAAAAACCCAACTAAACACATAAAGGACATGTGAAAATATGATGAGTAAACGATGCTTAACGTTACCGCCGGCATACTTGTGGTTTCCAAAGCCCACAGTTCCTGTTAGAGATGATGTTCTGTGACGAGCTGTGTTAGTAGAAAACCTACCAGGGACCAGGTCCCAAAAAGTGAGTAGAGCCGTGTTGAATGGAGCAGGTACCATGCAGTGGAAGAGAGACAGTTTCTAATGAAAATGATGACCGGTTGAGTTTGTGAAACAGGGTGAGTGAGTGTGTGATGCCCTGTGATGGACTAGCACATGGTCCAGGGTGTGTTCCTACTGATTTCAAGGTTCTGGACAGGAAGAACAGGATGCAGCTGTAACAGAAGTTGAAAATGAATGTTCCTGCATATCTCAGTTTAGTTTGTACTCGCAATCAAGTGTCCTTTTTTTTGAAAACATATATATGGCCACGCTAGGTGTGGTCTGAATTTCCAGGATTCAAATAAGTCATTCAGTTTTACTCGAGTGTGTTCCATCAACACAACTGCACAGTAAACCTGAGACAGGGGTTGCGTCAATGCCGCATATTTTATTCATGCACATTTGACCGACAGTGACGGGGGACAAACGGCTCCCATTAGAAACACAGGCACTCATTAAAAGCTCCAAAGCACTTTTCTAAATATGCCTCCTACTGGAATCCGCATACAGCCCCATAGACCACATTTCGCCAAGTGTGGCCAGTGGTAAATATTTCATGAGCACTTTGGTCACCCATCAGAGTGTCCAGTTAGAGTCCGGACATCGGACGGATAGATTTCCATTTGAGCACCTCACTTCTTTGTCACAGTCTGGTGGGTGGAATGCGCAACACTGAAAGCCCTAGGGGACCAGGGAGGGCCTCGCTAGATCCCAGTTCCTTATCCCGACTAAGCCCCACCAATCCCTCTACACCCATTTAGCCTCCTTGCCTTGAGCTTAAGTCCTCTGCTCTTTACAGTCCCCTCACTCTGTTTTTTAAAATATCAAGTTTAGAGCTGTTCATCTTTGCAGTGAAACACTTGCCCACAGGAAAGACGAAAAAAGAATGAGATCTCCTTCATTTCTCTGCAGTTTCTCCAAGAAGCACCATCAGATGAAAGGATACCTGCTGTCATGTCATGTTAAGCTAACTGTTGAATGGTATCCAATGAACAATTATAACCTAATTATTAAGCAGTTTGAAAATCGTAAGTGAGAAGAAATTATTGTTCACTGCATTTGTTATGAGATCAGGGAAAAGTGCTGCAAATCATGTGATCGTTTGTTCTGTTCCTGATGATAATGTTATATTCAAAGGTGTGTGTGAGATTTGGTTTGGACGATTTAAAGATGGTGATTTCAATGTTAATGATCATGTACGTAGCATATTAATACTTAATTTTTGGCTGTATTTTAAATAGACAATACCACACAACAATAACAAAAGAGCAGGAGAAATTTAGAATTTTTTAATCACAATTAAACAATTAAAACTTTTTAAACCTAATATTAAAGACAAGCCGTGGAGTCAGCCCCTGTGTTACAAATTTATAGATTTATTAAACAGCTCCAAAATCCAAAATGTCAGATACGGTGGGTCAAAAACGTAGAATGATTGTCAGTGGTATTGCCATGACAACCTAAAGTAGCTAAGTGTTAATGCACTTTCGAATAATGACGTAGAATGATTGTCAGTTGTATTTCCATGACGACCTAAAGTAGCTAAGTGTTAATGCACTTTAGAATAATGCAAGTGCTAGTGAGAACCCAGGTGAAATACATTTTTCACACCCATTAAACTAATAATAACAATAATAAAATATATAAAGAGTTCTGAGCAATAACAATTTCCTCTCTCTCTCTCTCTCTCTCTCTCTCTCTCTGTCTGTGTGTGTGTATATCTGATAGAGAGAGTGAGACAGTGTGCTTGGCAAGCAGTATCCACTCAGTGCAAGAGATCCAGCTTTCTGCCAGCTACCAAGAGGGTGGGTTTCTCAAAGGTAGCTTGGTCTGGAAGTCCCTCTGAGGCCTGGGAAGCCTGGGGACTCGGTTTGCTGTGCTATCAATCTGAAATACGCCTCCCCTCAAGAACCCTGAAAAGAACATCTTCAATACAGTGTGTATTAATATGACACACACTCTGTGAAGCAGAATGGCCAGGCAGGGGCTGGCGTCAGAGAAGGAATAAAGTCTTATCAACAAATCACACTCGCTGAAAAGCTTGAAAGCCTTAAAAAGCCTGACGCGCTCTCCACGCCACTCTGCATGGCCCCTGTCTGTGTGCACTGGGGGCATATTTCTATGGAGACATCATTGACTAACACAGAGAACATTTATCAAGAGTGCCTCCAATGCCTGTGCTACATCTCTCAGGGGCCTGACGTGGGGTCAGTTTTTCTGATAATGCCAACGTAAACAAGGGAAGGATCTGATCTGAGATCTGAGGACTTCTGGGCAGGGCAAGGTTTCTCCTCAGATCAGGTCATATATACACTATGTCCCACTCACTTCCACTCGGACATAGCTGGGCAGCCAGGACATGGTTGGTTACGAGGCTGGACACATACTACACAGTCAAAACATTTGTGGACAACAGTTTATCCAACGTTTATTATAAAATGAAGGGCACTAACTAGTAGTTTCTCCTCCTTTGCTGCAGTACCAGTTTCTTCACTTCTGTAAAGACTTAACACTAGGTGTAGGAACATTTTGGTGAGGATTTGATAGCATTCGACTGATATTTGTGAGGTCAGTTACCAGTTACTGATGTTGGGTGATTAGAAGTAGATCACAAAATACACACCAACTCATCCCAAAGGTTTTTAAATGGGTCCATATCACTCTAGAGACTCTCTCTCTCTCTCTCTTCTCTCTCTCTCTCTCTCTCTCTCTCTCTCTCTCTCTCTCTATATATATATATATATATATATATATATATATATATATATATATATATATATATAAAGGCATTAATACAATTAAACAATACAATTACACATATTAATGTGATTTATTTTAATATAATTTATTTATTTTACCAAATTTGGACCCAGATTCCACCAACAATTCACTGTTTTTACAAAGTCTAGTGACGTATTAGTCTTTTATCTAGTGATGTTAACACAGTGTTGCTACTGTTGAGTTCAGAAGGTAGATTACATATTATTTATACTGAATTATGTATTAAATATTATAACTAACTCCCACATTTAAGCTTCCTCCTCTGTCTCCTTTTATTGATCAACAGCCCTCAAACTGACTACACTACAGCTAACCTTCTATGGTTCAAACAAATCTGGCAGAAAAGAGAGAAGAGTTATGATGGTGTAAAATATAATCAGTGGACCCTCTCTCAGTTTGGTCTCAGAAGGAGAGAACTCAGCGGAAAGAGGAAAGAGGGAGAACACACCAGCAGAGTCGACACAGTCCCAGTCCTGAAGCAGAAACTTCCTCTCTCTGTTACACTGAAATGTTCTTATCTCAGAGAGAGAGAGAGAGAGAGAGAGAGAGAGACACTCTCATTCACACTGCTGCAGTCTGATTTACTCAGCTGCCTTCAACACACACACAGACACACACACACACACATACACACAGAGCGAGAGAGAGAGAGAGGATGAGAGTGAGAGAGAGAGAGAGAGCAAGAGAGAGAGAGAGCAAGAGAGAGAGAGAGACAGAGAGAGAGAGAGAGAGTGAGACACTCATTCACACTGCTGCAGTCTGATTTACTCAGCTGCCTTCAACACACTCCCACTTAAAGTCACACACACACACACACACACACACACACACATAGAGCGAGAGAGAGAGAGAGAGGATGAGAGAGAGAGAGAGAGCGAGAGAGAGAAAGAGAGAGAGCAAGAGAGAGAGAGAGAGAGAGAGAGAGAGAGAGAAGTGAAAAGTGTGATTAGAAACAGCAGAGAGAGGCCTGAGAAAAGGGAGAAACAAAAATATAGAAATAAAAATCACAGAAGGACTGGTGAGAGAAAGAGACAGATAAAAAAAGAATGGCCTGTATGTCATATTTGACACATACTTAAACCTGAATAAATAAAACTTACAAGACATGATCAACTTTTAAACCTTATCTTTTAAAGCAGTTTTAGTTTTTTTTTTTTTTTAACTTTACACTCTGTAAACATTAAAAAAAACACGTCAGAATGTATCTATGCATTCTATTCTATAAAATATATTTGGTACACGTTGTACGACTCCTGTGAATGGTGTCTTAGTCAAACGTGCACACATTCACATTGATCTCACACTGTTAATTGGTCCACACCGGCCTCAGATGTGCTTGGACTCAGTGATCGTGATCTGTAGGTTGATATGGTGTTTCTCCCACGGAAATCCTCCCACTGTAAATATGCAACCAGCGTCTAGAATGAAGAGCTCAGGCTCGACTCCTGCTTGTCATGACACATGATCAAACTGTTTCATCAGCACTGAGCAGCGCCCATGTTCCTGAATTAATTGGAGCAGTAAAGATTTAATCAGGCGCAATGAAGTTTGTTGTGCTGCACTCTTCATCGCTAACGCAATTAATGATTCATTCAAGCGTAAGTAAATGATTCAGATAAAGACATGAGCGCAGACACAGGCAGATACCCACACTGCAACTCAAACACCTGTTTTCTGATTGATTCAGCGGAGGTTAAAGCTGGAGTAAGCAGGATTATCTCGTGGTGGTCCTGTGGGGTCATGTGGAGGTCCTGATAACTGAAGAACAATGTGGAATGGGGAGGAGAAAGTATGCAGAGATACAGGTTCACAACAGCGTGTAATCGTACACACTACAAAGTGCTCCTGTGAGGTCAGTGGAGCTGATAAAATGGACAGTGAGTGTAGATACAAGGTAGGCAGGTGTTCCTTATGCAGTGATCGGTCAGTGTATTTACAGCACCTTTTAATGGATCTCAAATATATTGCTTTATATATATAAAGGTTGAGGAGAGATGCCTCTGGTTTGTGTCTGAGGGCAGGAAGCACCCCGACTGCAGCAGTTGATCTCTCTATTTTCTGCTGATACTTGAAAACAAAGTTGAGAGAAGGTGCATGCTTCAAAGCCAAGAACCCAGAGACCTCTCTTAACAAAAAAAAAAAAAAAAAAACACTGGTTCATCCTGCATCTCCATCACCGTCCAGAGTAAAGCCCCCACCGTCCTCCTCCACAAACATCACAAGAAGAAAGCCTGCCGCTAAAACTAAAACACTGCCCTGAGATAAGCCCTCGTATTACACACTGTCAACACAGGATGCAGTTTCTCTGTGGAGTTAAAGAGGGGATTTCCACGCAGCACTGGCAACCTCTGCTTTTCTTCAAAAGGTTGCTGGACCTGGGGTTTAGTGAGGGGGACTTGTAGGGCAAGAACTGATGGATTACATGTTTCACCTTTAGGACTGACCCCATTACATTAGCACACCTCCTACACACAAACACACACTCTCTCTCTCTCTCTCTCTCTCTCTCCCCAGGAAGGAAGGCATGCTGGTGCCGTGACCCGTACCTCTACACTTGAGTTCTCACTCAGGTCTGCATACTCACGGAGTTGGCCACATGTGTGATGGGATGAGGACAGGGTGATTTAATGCTACAGCCGTAATGTGTCTCTTTCAGCGATGGTGGAGAGCTCTGGGGGCTCCGTGTCATGTTCGAACCTTTCCGGATGACTCCCTTAAAGGAAAAGGCTCTTAAAGCTTGGAGTGTTTTAACATGTTGTACCCTTAAAGCAGCAATAAGTCACTATTATCACCAAAAACTATCAAACAATATTTGGGAACAAATCATCTCGATTTAAAGCACCACAAGGGGCTTGAGGAGTATAAAGACTCACAGAAAGTGGGCATTGGAGCAGTGTAACTACATTCAGGGGTGTGTGTGTGTGTGTGTGTGTGTGATTGGGTGAGTGTGTGAAACTGTCCAAAATTGTGAGTGTAAAAGTGAGTGTACAAAATTGTTGACAGGTATGAGTGAGTGAGTGAATGATTGAGTGAGTGAGTGGTGAGGTGATTGTATGAAAAAAAAATCTACAGGTGAATGAATGAGTGACCAGATGAAAGAGTGAGTATCTGGGTAAGTGTATGAAACTGTCCTCATGTGTGAGTGTGTAAGTGACTGGCAAGGTAAGTGTATGAAAAAAAATATCCACAGGTGTGAAAGAGTGAGTATCCAGGTGAGTGTGTGAAACTGTCCACTGGTGTGAATGTGTGAGTGACTGGGTAATTGTGTGATATTGTCCACAGGTGTGAGTGTGAGAGTGACTGGGTGAGTGTGGGATATTGTCCACTGTTGTAAGTGTGTGATTGACTGGGTGAGTGTGTGCGTGCCTGTGTCAGTGTGTGATATCCATAGGTGTGAGTGTGAGAGTGACTGGGTGAGTGTGTGATATTGTCCACAGGTGTGAGTGTAAGAGTGACTGGGTTAGTGTGTGATATTGTCCACAGGTGTGAGTGTGAGAGTGACTGGGTTAGTGTGTGATATTGTCCACAGGTGTGAGTGTGAGAGTGACTGGGTTAGTATGTGATATTGTCCACAGGTGTGAGTGTGAGAGTGACTCTGTGAGTGTGTGATATCCACAGGTGTGAGTGTGAGAGTGACTGGGTGAGTGTGTGATATTGTCCACAGGTGTGAGTGTGAGAGTGACTGGGTTAGTATGTGATATTGTCCACAGGTGTGAGTGTGAGAGTGACTGCGTGAGTGTGTGATATTGTCCACTGGTGTGAGTGTGTGAGTGACTGCGTGAGTGTGTGATATTGTCCACTGGTGTGAGTGTGTGAGTGAATGGGTGAGTGTGTGATATTGTCCACTGGTGTGAGTGTGTGAGTGACTGGGTGAGTGTGTGATATTTTCCACTGGTGTGAGTGTGTGAGTGACTGGCTGAGTGTGTGATATTGTCCACTGGTGTGAGTGTGTGAATGACTGGGTGAGTGTGTGATATTGTCCATTGATGTGAGTGTGTGAGTGACTGGGTGAGTGTGTGCGTGACTGGGTGAGTGTGGGATGTTGTCCACAGGTGTGAGTGTGTGAGTGACTGGGTGAGTGTGTGCGTGACTGGGTGAGTGTGGGATGTTTTCCACAGGTGTGAGTGTGTGAGTGACTGTGTGAGTGTGTTGATGATTGGGTGAGTGTGTGATATTGTCCACTGGTGTGAGTGTGGGACTGACTGGGTGAGTGTGTGCGTGACTGGGTGAGTGTGGGATGTTGTCCACAGGTGTGAGTGTGTGAGTGACTGTGTGAGTGTGTTGATGATTGGGTGAGTGTGTGATATTGTCCACTGGTGTGAGTGTGGGACTGACTGGGTGAGTGTGTGCGTGACTGGGTAATTGTGTGATATTGTCCACAGGTGTGAGTGTGAGAGTGACTGGGTGAGTGTGGGATATTGTCCACTGTTGTAAGTGTGTGATTGACTGGGTGAGTGTGTGCGTGCCTGTGTCAGTGTGTGATATCCATAGGTGTGAGTGTGAGAGTGACTGGGTGAGTGTGTGATATTGTCCACAGGTGTGAGTGTAAGAGTGACTGGGTTAGTGTGTGATATTGTCCACAGGTGTGAGTGTGAGAGTGACTGGGTTAGTGTGTGATATTGTCCACAGGTGTGAGTGTGAGAGTGACTGGGTTAGTATGTGATATTGTCCACAGGTGTGAGTGTGAGAGTGACTCTGTGAGTGTGTGATATCCACAGGTGTGAGTGTGAGAGTGACTGGGTGAGTGTGTGATATTGTCCACAGGTGTGAGTGTGAGAGTGACTGGGTTAGTATGTGATATTGTCCACAGGTGTGAGTGTGAGAGTGACTGCGTGAGTGTGTGATATTGTCCACTGGTGTGAGTGTGTGAGTGACTGCGTGAGTGTGTGATATTGTCCACTGGTGTGAGTGTGTGAGTGAATGGGTGAGTGTGTGATATTGTCCACTGGTGTGAGTGTGTGAGTGACTGGGTGAGTGTGTGATATTTTCCACTGGTGTGAGTGTGTGAGTGACTGGCTGAGTGTGTGATATTGTCCACTGGTGTGAGTGTGTGAATGACTGGGTGAGTGTGTGATATTGTCCATTGATGTGAGTGTGTGAGTGACTGGGTGAGTGTGTGCGTGACTGGGTGAGTGTGGGATGTTGTCCACAGGTGTGAGTGTGTGAGTGACTGGGTGAGTGTGTGCGTGACTGGGTGAGTGTGGGATGTTTTCCACAGGTGTGAGTGTGTGAGTGACTGTGTGAGTGTGTTGATGATTGGGTGAGTGTGTGATATTGTCCACTAGTGTGAGTGTGGGACTGACTGGGTGAGTGTGTGCGTGACTGGGTGAGTGTGGGATGTTGTCCACAGGTGTGAGTGTGTGAGTGACTGTGTGAGTGTGTTGATGATTGGGTGAGTGTGTGATATTGTCCACTGGTGTGAGTGTGGGACTGACTGGGTGAGTGTGTGCGTGACTGGGTAATTGTGTGATATTGTCCACAGGTGTGAGTGTGAGAGTGACTGGGTGAGTGTGGGATATTGTCCACTGTTGTAAGTGTGTGATTGACTGGGTGAGTGTGTGCGTGCCTGTGTCAGTGTGTGATATCCATAGGTGTGAGTGTGAGAGTGACTGGGTGAGTGTGTGATATTGTCCACAGGTGTGAGTGTAAGAGTGACTGGGTTAGTGTGTGATATTGTCCACAGGTGTGAGTGTGAGAGTGACTGGGTTAGTGTGTGATATTGTCCACAGGTGTGAGTGTGAGAGTGACTGGGTTAGTATGTGATATTGTCCACAGGTGTGAGTGTGAGAGTGACTCTGTGAGTGTGTGATATCCACAGGTGTGAGTGTGAGAGTGACTGGGTGAGTGTGTGATATTGTCCACAGGTGTGAGTGTGAGAGTGACTGGGTTAGTATGTGATATTGTCCACAGGTGTGAGTGTGAGAGTGACTGCGTGAGTGTGTGATATTGTCCACTGGTGTGAGTGTGTGAGTGACTGCGTGAGTGTGTGATATTGTCCACTGGTGTGAGTGTGTGAGTGAATGGGTGAGTGTGTGATATTGTCCACTGGTGTGAGTGTGTGAGTGACTGGGTGAGTGTGTGATATTTTCCACTGGTGTGAGTGTGTGAGTGACTGGCTGAGTGTGTGATATTGTCCACTGGTGTGAGTGTGTGAATGACTGGGTGAGTGTGTGATATTGTCCATTGATGTGAGTGTGTGAGTGACTGGGTGAGTGTGTGCGTGACTGGGTGAGTGTGGGATGTTGTCCACAGGTGTGAGTGTGTGAGTGACTGGGTGAGTGTGTGCGTGACTGGGTGAGTGTGGGATGTTTTCCACAGGTGTGAGTGTGTGAGTGACTGTGTGAGTGTGTTGATGATTGGGTGAGTGTGTGATATTGTCCACTGGTGTGAGTGTGGGACTGACTGGGTGAGTGTGTGCGTGACTGGGTGAGTGTGGGATGTTGTCCACAGGTGTGAGTGTGTCAGTGACTGTGTGAGTGTGTTGATGATTGGGTGAGTGTGTGATATTATCCACTGGTGTGAGTGTGTGAGTGACTGGGTGAGTGTGTGATATTTTCCACTGGTGTGAGTGTGTGAGTGACTGGGTGAGTGTGTGATATTGTCCACTGGTGTGAGTGTGTGAATGACTGGGTGAGTGTGTGATATTGTCCACTGATGTGAGTGTGTGAGCGACTGGGTGAGTGTGTGCGTGACTGGGTGAGTGTGGGATGTTGTCCACAGGTGTGAGTGTGTGAGTGACTGGGTGAGTGTGTGCGTGACTGGGTGAGTGTGGGATGTTGTCCACAGGTGTGAGTGTGTGAGTGACTGTGTGAGTGTGTTGATGATTGGGTGAGTGTGTGATATTGTCCACTGGTGTGAGTGTGGGACTGACTGGGTGAGTGTGTGAGTGACTGGGTGAGTGTGTGAATGACTGGGTGAGTGTGTGAGTGACTGGGTGAGTGTGTGAGTGACTGGGTGAGTGTGTGAGTGACTAGGTGAGTGTGTGATATTGTCCACAGGTGTGAGTGTGAGAGTGACTGGGTGAGTGTGGGATATTGTCCACTGTTGTAAGTGTGTGATTGACTGGGTGAGTGTGTGCGTGCCTGTGTCAGTGTGTGATATCAATAGGTGTGAGTGTGAGAGTGACTGGGTGAGTGTGTGATATTGTCCACAGGTGTGAGTGTAAGAGTGACTGGGTTAGTGTGTGATATTGTCCACAGGTGTGAATGTGTGAGTGACTGGGTAATTGTGTGATATTGTCCACAGGTGTGAGTGTGAGAGTGACTGGGTGAGTGTGGGATATTGTCCACTGTTGTAAGTGTGTGATTGACTGGGTGAGTGTGTGCGTGCCTGTGTCAGTGTGTGATATCCATAGGTGTGAGTGTGAGAGTGACTGGGTGAGTGTGTGATATTGTCCACAGGTGTGAGTGTAAGAGTGACTGGGTTAGTGTGTGATATTGTCCACAGGTGTGAGTGTGAGAGTGACTGGGTTAGTGTGTGATATTGTCCACAGGTGTGAGTGTGAGAGTGACTGGGTTAGTATGTGATATTGTCCACAGGTGTGAGTGTGAGAGTGACTCTGTGAGTGTGTGATATCCACAGGTGTGAGTGTGAGAGTGACTGGGTGAGTGTGTGATATTGTCCACAGGTGTGAGTGTGAGAGTGACTGGGTTAGTATGTGATATTGTCCACAGGTGTGAGTGTGAGAGTGACTGCGTGAGTGTGTGATATTGTCCACTGGTGTGAGTGTGTGAGTGAATGGGTGAGTGTGTGATATTGTCCACTGGTGTGAGTGTGTGAGTGACTGGGTGAGTGTGTGATATTGTCCACAGGTGTGAGTGTGAGAGTGACTGGGTTAGTATGTGATATTGTCCACTGGTGTGAGTGTGTGAGTGACTGCGTGAGTGTGTGATATTGTCCACTGGTGTGAGTGAATGGGTGAGTGTGTGATATTGTCCACTGGTGTGAGTGTGTGAGTGACTGGGTGAGTGTGTGATATTTTCCACTGGTGTGAGTGTGTGAGTGACTGGCTGAGTGTGTGATATTGTCCACTGGTGTGAGTGTGTGAATGACTGGGTGAGTGTGTGATATTGTCCACTGATGTGAGTGTGTGAGTGACTGGGTGAGTGTGTGCGTGACTGGGTGAGTGTGGGATGTTGTCCACAGGTGTGAGTGTGTGAGTGACTGGGTGAGTGTGTGCGTGACTGGGTGAGTGTGGGATGTTTTCCACAGGTGTGAGTGTGTGAGTGACTGTGTGAGTGTGTTGATGATTGGGTGAGTGTGTGATATTGTCCACTGGTGTGAGTGTGGGACTGACTGGGTGAGTGTGTGCGTGACTGGGTGAGTGTGGGATGTTGTCCACAGGTGTGAGTGTGTGAGTGACTGTGTGAGTGTGTTGATGATTGGGTGAGTGTGTGATATTATCCACTGGTGTGAGTGTGTGAGTGACTGGGTGAGTGTGTGATATTTTCCACTGGTGTGAGTGTGTGAGTGACTGGGTGAGTGTGTGATATTGTCCACTGGTGTGAGTGTGTGAATGACTGGGTGAGTGTGTGATATTGTCCACTGATGTGAGTGTGTGAGCGACTGGGTGAGTGTGTGCGTGACTGGGTGAGTGTGGGATGTTGTCCACAGGTGTGAGTGTGTGAGTGACTGGGTGAGTGTGTGAGTGACTGGGTGAGTGTGTGAGTGACTAGGTGAGTGTGTGAGTGACTGGGTGAGTGATGAACTGGTCCATGGCCTTGTCCAGGGTGTGTTCCTGCCTCAACCCCAATCATTCCGCTTTGGCTCCGGAAACACTGCAAACCTGATCCAGGATGAAGTGGTTCCAGATGATGAATGAATGAAAGATAGTTAGATGAGCAGATTAAAGACACTTTATATGACTTTTAAGTTACTCTACTGTGAATACACCCTCTGTTCACTGGGATCAATGCATCATTTCCCAATTTCATTATCTCAGCAGACAAACATCTCATTGGCAATCACTAATGCAGGACTGTATTTACACTCTCCTCCAGAGCAGCGATAAAGCAGATCACCATGCCTTACAGAGCAGGACCCTAATGATCACATACTCGCGGCTCTCTCAAAAATTGATTTGTGAGAAGCTCCTGCCTCTTCATAAAGCCATGCCGTGATTTATGGCAGCAATATCAGCTGAAGTGTTGCCAAACATTTTACATAATTCACTGTACGGCCTTTTTCAAAATGGTCCTCACTCTGTAGATTATTGGAGAGGGGGGCGTTAATTACCTCCGCCATGCTATCTGTTGCATGAATATGAAACGTATATTCCGAGTCCATAAAACAAATGGCTGTGGGGAGGAACAGATTGCGTTGGTTAAGCAAACGCTGTTTGTGACTCTCACCAGTGAGCCAAATCCACGCATAAAACACCAGCAATAACGCCACACACTGTGAAGATTAATGTGCTTGTTCCGTGCCTTGTGAATACTGCTGTGTGCTAAATAAGCACAGTCCCCTCTGTGCAGTGAGATTACCTGAACTTTTTCATGTTCCTGTGGCTAAACACAATCAGATCAGCACAGAAATGTTCCAAGACTGAGTGCAAAACCTTCCCAGAGGAGTAGATATAAGGATTTTGATACAGCCATGGTCTGAAAGTTAGAGAAGTGGGAAATAATTGGTGGGCCAAATCAGGGTGAGGGAAATGAGGGAGCAGCACTGTCTCCTCCCTCAATATTCAATGCTGAGTTGAAATATTCATAACAGACACACAGGCAAAAGCTCCCCTCCACTGGTGGCGCTGTTTCTCAAAATCCGAAATATGTTCCTTAAGAAGAACTACAAAATCAGTCGTGTTTTCAAACACAAAGCATTGTCATTTCAAATCTATTAGGGCGTACGTTTATGGTTTCAAACCATTGGGAGATCAGAGTTAAGTTTTTGGTTAAGCTTAGGGTTATGGTTGTGTTAAGTATTCAGGGTTAAGTGTTAGTAATAGCATTAAACAAGCAGACAACACTCATTTCTTACATTTCAGAGCTTAGAATTGGGTTTCTGATGAAGTTATGGTTAAGGCATGGACTAGTTTTATGTTTATGCTAAGAGTTAGGTTTAATTTTTCAGGCTGTGGTGCCAGAAATTCATGTGAACATCCATTAATATAATATGTACTTATAATATGAGCACTCTCATTATTAGGACACATTTTAAGAATCCTGGGAACGGTGCTGTCAGGACTATCCGCCCTGTTGGCAATTCTCTCCTATGGAGCTTTGACAAAACTAAGCCTCTAGGGCCGCAATGGCTGAAGTGACATGTCTATAAACTTTTGGCCATGCAGTGTATCTTTACATTGATTGTGCCTACAAATGGCAAGGAATGAAGTAATTACTTACAAGCTTCTTAAACCATGTGCATAAGGGTTAAAGGTCCAGTCAGTAATCACTGCATCTGGCGCAGTAGGTCTCTACAGCCAAACCAGATGTTTTCAGATCACAGTAAAGTAAGAAGCCTGCAGCTGATTAAATGTACAGTATGGGACTTTCTGAGATCCAGAGATCCTGGAGCTAGGTTTCTGGACGTCAAGATGCTTTTTCAGCAATTCCTTATTGAGGTTTCTATAGGCTGCACTGTGCTTGTTGACTTCATGGAACCCATGACCATGCCTGGTCATTTAGACAGATTTACATACATGTGGTCTGTGTCACAGGCTGCGATTTGCCTTTAATGTGTACCAGAGCCAAAGAAAAAAAAAACTCAGACAGCTCCCAGGAGCAGCAGCAGTCCTTTCAGAGGATTGTGGGTACAGCTGGACCCCACTGAGGGAGTGCATCACCACATGCTCCCCTACAGAGGAGATTTTCTATTTCTATAAACAGCAAAAACAGACACTGTGTATGAGATGGAAATACTTTCACAATGAGGTTATTTTAGCTCTGCAACTCAATGCATGGATCTCTCTCTCTCTCTCTCTCTCTCTCTCTCTCTCACACACACACACACACACACACACACACACAATATATGGGTTCATAAATATATCATGTAGTCAGTGCTGTTAATAACAAAATGAAAGTAAACAAAGCAAAACAACCAAAAAACAAGCTAATAAAAACCTACCCATATTCCTTCAACAGCAGATCTTTATATATTCCACTATTGTGAAGTTGCACTCCCAAAAACAAATACACAAGCAAGTAACAAACATAATAACTGAAAATTGGAACTGCTGATGTTTTCATTCATTCATTCATTCATTATCTGTAAGCGCTTATTCAGTTCAGGGTCATGGTGGGTCCAGTTGAACACACCAACTCCTCACAGACAGTCACCCGGAGGAAACCCACGCAGACACAGGGAGAGCACACCACGCTCCTCACAGACAGTCACCCAGAAGAGGACTTGAACCCACACCCTCCAGGTCCCTGGAGCTGTGTGATTGTGACAACTACCTTCTGCACCACTGTTCCTCCCCACCCTGTTTTCATATAAAATTAAAATAGCTAAAATAAATTAAAGAAAAAACAACTCAACTAAAAATAGTCCACCAACTAAAAACATCCAGCCGACAGTGTCCTGTGTCACTGATGAAGGACAAGAGGATGAGCGACACACACTGTGCAGCGACAGATGAGCTACTGTCTCTGACTTTACATCTACAAGGTGGACCAACAAGGGAGGAGTGTGTATCAAAGAGCGGATACAGGGTTTATAAACTCAAACAGCAACTGCTGTGTCTGATCCACTCGTATTAGCTCAACACACACTAACACACCACCACAACGTTAGTGTCACTGCAGCGCTGAGAATGACCCACCACCCACATCACACCTGCTCTGTGGGGGTTCATTTACTGAAGAACAGGTAGCACATCCCCCATATTATAAAACAGCACATGTTTAAATATCTTTAACACATTTTACAATGTCAGGACCATTTTGTTGTCCATGGTGTTGTAGAGTGTCCCCTATTTTTCCTACAGTGTCAAAACACTGCCCTGAAAATGTATGGAAACAAACCCCTGTGCAAATAGAGTGATGTACTCCGTGTGAAACCCACCTCTCGGCAGCTGGCTGGTATTAAATTGGATCCCCTGGTCCCTGCAGTGGCTCTGGGAGGTAACGCTATAATAAAAGCATGGCTGCTGGCCTCAGACCAGGAGGAGAGGAATGGCCTGGGGCCAAGCCAAGCAGCTCCCTGCCAGCCGCACCCCTGGATCATGGCATCTGCTCGCCTTCATACTGCATCATGACACATACATGCTCCTCACGTGTGTGTGTGTCGGTGTGTGTGTGTGTTTGTGATCGAGTCTGACTGGCAGTATTACCATAAATGAAAGCGATCTCTTTATTGCAGTAGGACGAGGGGTTTAGTTACAAGCCCACGCGAGCTCGTGTTTGTTTGGGGTCTGCTCCAAATTGGAGATTTCCTCCCATCTCCTCGGATTTATCTGGAACCTTACACCAGGATGTTCCAATATGGACCTAGGGCCCGTGTCGGTGTGTGTGTGTGTGAACATATGTGTTTGTGCGGGTGTGTGGGCAGCTGTCGTTTTATGTGATAAGCTCATTTTATCACCGCCTCCACTTGTGCTTCCTCCAACTTCATGAAGTCACTGGATCACCCATGCTGCTCTGCAGAGAGGGGGGACCCTGCAGAGGGCGAATGGCCATGATGCACATGTCCGCCGTTACCTTTTACAACGGCACATAAATTTGCCCCTCTGTCATCTTAGATATTGCTTTGGGGCAAAAAAATATATAAATAAAAGAAACTGAAGGCAGTGGTGTGGATGCTATTGCGTTATGCATCCTGTTTACATTTTCTAATTGTATATATATATATACACATTTCTGTTCATTCTGTTGTCAAGAAATTGCAGATGGTGTCATGACTTATTATGATTGGTGAAAGTAAAATAAAATAAAATAAATTATTCATTCCTTCATTGTCTATAACCCTTATCCAATTCAGGGTCATGGTGGGTCCGGAGCCTACCTGGAATCATTGGGCGCAAGGCGGGAATACACCCTGGAGGGGGCGGCAGTCCTTCACAGTGTGACAAACACTCACACATTCACTCACACCTACGGACACTTTTTGAGTCGCCAATCCGTGTGTTTTTGGACTGTGGGAGGAAAACGGAGCACCCGGAGGAAACCCATGCGGACACAGGGAGAACACACCCAACTCCTCACAGACAGTCGTCCGGACCTGGAGCTCTGGGACAGCTGCGCCACAAATAACTCAATCCAGTTATGACCCTGTAGTTGTCATTAGAAGCCATATTTTGACGATTACAGTTGTAAGAATAGAACAGAACAGAGAGAGAGAGAGAGAAAGATGTTTGAGGTGGTCCTGTCCATGAGGCAGACCTCCGTAGATAACAGGGACAGTCTAAAAACTTTGTTTTGCTTGTTAGTCTGATTGTTTCCTCACAAAGCTAATTAACTAGCATTGCCTTAGGGACCCTCTTCATTTCCTCACCCCCCAATCTCCCTCCCTCCCTCGCTCTCCACCTTTCTCCTCCAGCATTCGCTCCTGTCATGTGGAAATTGATGGAGAGCAGGAGACTGTCTGTTGCCATCCCAAGGTGCCTTTCCTCTCAGCACTAGACGGGCCATCCCAAATTCCTCTTTGCCTCGGGTTGATTGCGATAAATCAATCCAAGGGGGTCAAATACGACAGCAAAGTTTTTATCCACTGTCGCAGACAGAGACACTCTTGCAAGCTTTCTCCCGACCTCAAACGGCTACTTGGTTTCCATGCCGAGACCTCTATTACCGGAGCCACTCTGGGTGAGAGAGCTGGGGGATTGATCCAATCAGATATCATCACTGCTCACATCTCCATTCACCCCTCAAATATACATGGTTCTGGACATGTCTATGGAGAAGCCTAAGTCATGTGGGGGTTCTTTTAATTTTAAAATGGTATCTATTAATATTTATGTGATACTTTAATTGTGTTCATCAACACATTAATAATTATACATTAAAAAATAGATAAATATATAATACAAATATATTACCTCAGTGCCATGTGTGGCCTACTATTTTAATCAACAATTCTGATTGACAGCCCTTTTTATTCCATACACTGCTGTGTAACCAGCCTGGACTCAATGGGAATTTATACAGTATTTGCTTAAAGACTATTCCCAGGATTCATAAATGTGTACCAAATGTAGATAACACTTTGCGGATGTACACATGAAATTCTGACGTGTACCCGGTGTGAAAACTCTGTCTCAACCCTAACACTAACCCAAACCCTAACTTTGAACTTAATCCCAACTTCAAAAAGTTAAAAGCTCAGATTTTTTTTGTCATCCTCCGGTGAAACAGCGCCACCAGTGGACAGGAGCTCACTTAGTGATCATAAAAGAGCTACAAATGATGTAGAAATAAATCTGGGCTGCTAATTTTCATCATATATCTACAAATTTCTGGGAATCTTGTTGTTTTATGCACTTTATTTTAACAAGCTTGGATCCATGAGCCTTTTTTTTTAAAACAGCATAGGTTCAGAAGAATGCTACAAAGCTACAGGCTACAAGAGCATCCTGCCACGATGCATCCCTCCGCCGGAGATAATACAGGAGATTTAATCAATGTCCAAAACAAAAAAAAAAAAAAAAAAAAAAACGCTGTGGAAAATCAATAAGGCCCAGGCTTGTTTACTTTCATGTTTGCTTGTTGGCTTAGCTGGTGGATCACAGTCCTGGCTACATAAAGTGGACTAATTGAAGAGCATACTTTAAAGTTGGTTAGTCAGTGGCCTGGCCTCGTCAGTGTGATACATGAGAGGGTAATTGAGCCAATCTGAATTAGAGCAACAGGGCTGGCTGCAGTACGTCTGAAGTGAGAGGAAGAATCACACATCAGGATAACCAGGACCACCACACCGATAGGAAAAAAGGTTTTGGTTTTAATAGGACCACATGCTTTCAGGGCATGGAGCGATGGCTTAGAGGGCACAGAGCAAGCAAGAGAGGGGAGGCTTATTTGGCCACAAAATAGAGTAAAAATATGAGCTGCAACATTAACGTATAACCGTGTGCTCCGGTTTCCTCCCACACTCCAAAAACACACGTTGGTAGGTGGATTGGCGATTCGAAAGTGTCCGTAGGTGTGAGTGTGTGAGTGAATGTGTGAGTGTGTGTGTCGCCCTGTGAAGGACTGGCGCCCCCTCCAGGGTGTATTCCCGTATTGCGCCCAGTGATTCCAGGTAGGCTCTGGACCCCCCGCGACCCTGAACTGGATAAGGGTTACAGATAATGAATGAATTGTTAGGGTTAGAAATCGAGCTGAGATTTGGGATTGGGGGCTGGGTTAAGGTTGCCTTTTTTACATTGGGTAGGCATCAGAAATCCATGTCTATGAAGGGTGAAATTATATTTGGAACACATTGTATAAATCCAGGGAATTGTCATTTAGTTGCCGTCATTGTTTTACTCACCATTTATCCTTGGGTATGGGTTAAGGAGATTCTAACCATAGCTTGAGGTCTCAAAATATGGATGTTTTGGAGTGTTCATTGTGCTACCTCAGCCATGGATGTAGTACATTTATTACACTTAGTAAATTCAGTGAAATTGTTTCTCTACATCTCGCGTGAAGCAACCTGGAAGCCATTTCAAACAGAGACTGAAGGGCCGCTGGAACAAAAGACTAAATGTGTAAATAATTGTTTAGATATTTACAGTGTGGATTTAACTTGTTCTGCATCTCTATTGTGTTTCACTTTCCATTTATAACTTCAAAAATACAGTTTGTTTCCCAAAGATCTCAGGCTTTTATATTATCAGGGTTACGATATGTTCAAACTGAGCTGATATTGTTCAGAAAGAGCTGAAAGTTTAAACAACAGTAGAAATTAAATGACCAATCAGTAGACTTTGGGGGAATTTAAGTGTATGTGGTAATGACGGTGGTTGTGGTGGTGGGGTATGTGTGTGTGTAGCGGGTGTGTGTGTGTGTGTGTGTGGGGGGGGGGGTTGTAATGATGTAATGAAGACCCCGATCAGGAATTAAAAGATCTGTGCAGGGATTGCCTTTGTGCCACAGGAAAGAGATTTGAACTTGAATGAAATGATTGTATCAGATAGAAATCGATGGCCAGCCATGGTCCCCTTAATCCAGCCACAGCTTCCAGATCAGGCTGTGATTCAAGCAATCTGCTGGCCATCATTACAGCCGGACGATCGATCTCTCCATCCTGCTCCGCGCTGGCCTGGCCGGCACTAGTCCCAGACAAGGAGAGGGAAGCCTGAGGAGATTAGGAGACATGAGAGAAGGTTGTTTGTTAGGTAATTAACACTAAACCACACACACACACACAGAATGTGTGTAGCACACATGAACCAGGTTTTAACCATCATAGTTGTACGTTGACCTGAAATTATAAGAGCAGAAGAAAAAACCATTTATCTCCATTTATTGTAGTTATGGAATAAATAGCTGTATGAGTTTAACAATTAACATCAATATTTAAATGGGCTAGAGTGATTTTACATAAGTTTATGTGTTTAAACATTTGTAAATTCTTGATATACAAGGTTTTATTTTGACAGTGCAACACGTGTTTTGATCACAGTAGTTTTAAATCACAATAAACAACTGTTAACAATAACTTGGGTCACTGTCTGTGAGGTGTGTGGTGTGTCTTCCCTGTGTCTTTGTGGGTTTCCTCCGGGTGCTCCGGTTTCCTTCCACAGTCCAAACACACATGTGTGTAGGTGGAGTGTACTACAGTACTTTAACTGCTCTGTAATATAATTTTGAACATAGTTGCTGTACAGTATTTCAATGTTATATCCTTGCACATGGCTCTATTTTGCTCATTATTCTATATTCAGATTATTCCCTTAGTTTAATACTGTCACTAGTGTTTTTGTGTGTTTGGCCTGTTTTGTATGTTATGTGTGTGCACTCACCGGAACTAAAGATGATTGACATTAGTTATGCTCTTATGGCCGAATGCAGTGAAATCTCCACAACAATGTCACAATATCGAGTGTAAAATCCTTCCCAGAAAAGAAGAAACTGCTGGAGCTGTGTGTGAACGATTCTCAGCTACAGCTACAGTGTGAGAGAAGACCTCTGCAGATGTAATCATCATGAGTACGGACAACCTGATATTATGATTTGATTATGGTGCAGTGTGAACATGTGATGATTTGTACAGAAAAGTGCAATTTCTCACGCCAGTAGAGCCACTGATTCAAACCCAGGAACAAGACCACAGAAATAAAGAAAAGTGTTTGGACTCTAACAACTCTGTGGAACACATCTCCCAGCACTGAGAGCTTCCACCAGAAAGTCTAATTGTAATCATCGCCAACCTCAGAGCCCCTTAGTTTCTCTCCCAGTGCACACATCAGCTCGGCTCTTAAAGCCCCGCTCTAATTTCCCACCTCCGTCAAAGTCTGCTCAGCTCCCCCAGCTCACTCCCCCTTCGAGGGCTTTGTCTGGATCTATGTAAAACAAGTCATTAATTCCCAACATCAATATTCCACTCATGAGGGCTGATCCGAACCGGTGTGTGTGTGTTGTGCACACATACGTGCCCTTGTATTTAGTACTTAACGGGAATCAAATGTTCCCAGGCTGATGAAAGTATGACCATTTTGACAGTGTGGGGTCATTTGACTGTTGACAAATATTTATGAATATAATACGACAAAAATACAAATACATAAGTCAATGGAGACAAGTGATCCACATGTTGCTCTGCATACTTTGTTGGCCCCCATTCACCATGCTTTTCAATGCTTTGAACCCCACAAAACCACCACAAAGGATTTGGGCGGTGGTCCATTTTCAGCGCTGCAGTGACACTGATGTGGTGTCCAGTTTTTAGACACACCTGCCTACTTTGGTTGGTGGACTATTTTCAGTCCAGCGATGACATTGAGGGGCTTAAAAACTCCAGCAGCTACTGCAGTGCCTGATCCACTCATAACAGCACAACACACACTAACACACCACCACCATGCCAGTGCCACTGCAGCTCTGAGGATGATCCACTGCCCTAACAAAGTATGCAGACCTACCGTAATTTTATAACAAAACCATGCTCCTATAATCAGTGGCGCTAAGAAAATGGATAATGAGTTTGTGAATTTGTGAAATGCAGGTTTTTAGCTCTTTCTGAGGACATTACAGTTTTTTGGCCAGACAATAATACAGGACCATTTGAGATGACCCCGCAAAGCGACTAATACAAATATGTGTGTGTAAGCCATAGAGCTGCAGCAGGGTGGAGAGCTTTCTCCATGGCCCTTTCCATATCTAATGCAGCCTTTCTTGTTTATCTGCAGCCCCCTGCTCCAAAAAACCCCTACTGGCGTCCAAGAACTTTCTCACAGCAATTAAGAGCCTCGGCCACGCTGGGTAATTACAGCGGCGTAGCGCTGCTGTCACAAAAAAGGGAAAGCTGGATTTGCCCCTGGTCATTAAAAGCATCGCACTAAAGAATATCTCCAGATGAATTATTCAGAATGATTGCTGGCTCTTCATTATTCATGTGCGGCGAAGACGATTTGCATCGCCACGCTGTAAATATTATTAATCTCGCCAATTACAAAACTCGTTACTGTTCCAAATTCACCGAATGATTACTCCAAAGTGTGTGCTACTGGTTGGCTTAAATGTTTAAATGTTTTTTTTTGGGGGGGTGGATGATGCAAGTGGGAAAGCCATCAGGGAGACAAATGGCATCTTCTGTTTTTCTGTTCCAGCCCTAGAAAACATTTTAGATCTGAGGCATCATAAGGGTAAACACATATGGCATGCATGCATCAAGGGTGTATATATACACACACACACACACACACACACACACACACACACACACACACACACACTCAATCTTAAACATGCATGCATTGCCTCCGCTGTTGTAAGGGACTTATGTAAATGTTTAGGGCAGAAGGCTTAAACCAGGCAGGCCAACCTCTCCCCAAATCTCCCTCAGACCACTGACATCTGGTATTTATGGCACTGGCATACAGAGTTTCTGGTTGGTTTCCCAACTGTGGAAGTTTATATGTTAGTCATGACATGCCAGCATACATTAGAAAAGTCTGACTTCCATGGATTGTCTGGATATTGGAAACGTTTCCCCTTCCGGAGCGTTTACTGGAACAGCACTGGGAGTTTTGACTACACCAGAGATTGGCTGAGAGACTTCATGTCGCCTGAAAAGGCTCCCAACAACAAAACAGAAGGCAGAATATAAATGTTTGTGTGAAATAATGTTTGAATAGGACAGTATCAGCAATAATAAACAGGACTGAAAATACTAAACAGAAACACCCAGCCGTGGGCAGTGTCCTGTGTCCTGTGTCCACTGATGACCAACACCAACTGTGCGGCAGCAGATGAGCTACTCTGAAGTCTCTGACTCTACATCTACAAGGTGAAACAGCAAGGTGGGTGTGTCTAATAGAGTGGGCAGTGAATGGACACAATGTTTAGATGCTCCAGCAGCACTGCTGTGTCTGATCCACTTATACTTATGCTTCTTTGGACAGTGATATTATCTTGAACATAAATTGTGTTGTTTTCCAACATACAATATACTATTTTAGTGTAGAAACCATTATTTTATTATCTACACTGTGCATTATGTAGTGTGGAGGGATATATATGACTTTCAGCTTTTGAAAAAATGTCAGACAGCATTGGAACTGCAGCTCAATATGACATTCATTCATTATCTGTAACCCTTATCCAATTCATGGTCACAGTGGATCCAGAGCCTACCTGGAATCATTGGGCGCAAGGCGGGATTACACCCTGGAGGGGGCGCCAGTCCTTCACAGGGCAACACACACACACACACACAGATACTTTTGAGTCGCCAATCCACCTACCAACGTGTGTTTTTGGACTGTGGGAGGAAACCGGAGCACCCAGAGGAATCCCACGAGGACACAGGGAGAACACACCAACTCCACACAGACAGTCACCTGGAGCGGGAATCGAACCCACAACCTCAAGGTCCCTGGAGCTGTGTGACTGCGACACTACCTGCTGCGCAACCGTGCCGCCCTCAATATGACATATATTGTCATAACGATAGTTCTCTACGTCCTGTTATTAAGAATGGTGTAGTATGTTAATGTATTGTGCACTAGCCTGCCCGTCTCATACTATTAAGATTAGTATATGTACTGTATAGTATTAATGTGTAGGGTGCAATTGGGACACAGGCTGTTTCTTACTTACCCCAACATTTTTCACAGCTCGGTAGTGAGTGTCAGCAGTGACCCAAAGTAGTTTTTCCTTTGTCCTCATGGATGATTAGGAACCCCGTATGTGTGCTTAATGAATTTTAGCCCTGGTGCTCAGCACAGCCCCCTTCTTCGAATCCCACCATCTGATGTAATTCGTCTCATCTCGGTACAATCTCAGGCATACGAGGAAAACCTCCCTCATTAATTACAGAGGCTTCTGCCGGCACCTGTGATTAAGAGGATTAAGAGAATGCAGAGTCAGCCACTTTCATGCTCTCATACAGAAACTGCCCCTTTAGAGTGATGTAGGAACTATCAAGGCTATTAACATCATTCCCCTATCAGCTGCTAGAACTGTTCTCAGACCAGTGTGGATACCAACTTTCACAGACGTCTCACACCTCTCACGGGATCTCTCAGTTCGCCAGATGACGTAAGCCCAAAGCTGAAGATTGTCCAACAGGAATGTTATTCATCTTCAGTAACTGTTTAACCCAGTTCATGGTCATTGTGGGTCCGGAGCCTACTCTGAATCAAGGCAGGAACGCACCCTTGATTTGGGCTCAGGTTATCTGGCTAAAGTTGTGGAATAGCCACCTGGTTAAGGAGTACACATCAACTTTGGAAAACATGATTGAAGAGCAATGACATCACACCCTGTGGGTGCTTGCCTATAGAGCATTTTTCCACAGCACTTAAGCCAAACCGCACAGGTTGGGGCTTCGTAGCACGGTCGTCTTCTATCAAAACCTGATCCATTAGTGTGATGGCCTAGTATAATGGCTGATATTAGGAGATTACATTTAGCAAGCCATGTAAACGCTGTCGTGTACACTTCTGATCGCCTTGGGAAGGATCAATGACTTCTCTGATCCCAACAATTTATCAGCCTACAAATCACACGGAGGTTTCCATTATAATCGTTTCAGCCGTTCAATATGAGAGACTGATAACAGTCAAAGTTTTGAATATCATAACTCCATTAATTATAGCACTGCGTGGTAAATGGTACCATGCCAGAAATGGAATAACGATCCCTTGAGCAAACATTTACACATGCTAATAGTTTTATGTTTTAATATGCATCCCAAGTAGCCCTCTGAAGAAGCCTAGTGTTTGGAGGTCCACTGCAATTGAATAAATTATTGCTCACGGCTAAATTCATCAGTCTCTGACTGCTGCTGTGTGCAGCTACCTCTCCACAGCAAGTACGCTGTGAATCCCTTCATGCAATGCCATCAATAACAATTTTTTCAACATTGCCCTATTAATTTCTCCTGTACCCATTAGACATGCATCTTTCTGAGGACTGCTATGGATACTTTTTAAACCAAGCAAGTTCCAGTTTGATGTGCACTGTCTATGCGTCTTCTACCAAGTGGCACCGAAGTCCCACACTCCCACAAACAAACCAAAGAAACTCAACAATCTTGCTTAGGTATCCCCTTCGTGTAAGTACTCAATGTAAGTCATGTTCACACCATTCAAACACATGATTCCCATCCGCGGAGACAATGTATCTGAAATTATCTTTCTGAAGACATTATTAAATAGAAACTTCACCTGAATGTATGAGGGATAGTGTCTGCTGCACAGCCCCAGTGACTTGGGGTCTAGGTTCACATTTCTGTGTCTGTCTGGAGTTCGGCATGTACTCCCTGTATCTGCTACCGAGCCACTTGGAATGGGAGGGCTGTATCAGGAAGGACATCCAGTGTAAAACCTGGGCCAAGTCTATTGTGCAGTTTGTCAGCAGGTTTGGACGGTGATCCACTGTGGTGAAACCTTGCAGCGACCGTGTCGGACAAACTCACTCTCACCCCATTTCCAAACCTTTTTCTTGTGTTCATCTATCCAACCGGGGTTTTCCTAAGCCGCCCTGGACTCCTCCCCAAAAACATCTGAAGAAAAATGATCATGGAAACACGATCATTTATTGCTATCATCACATTGCTTTCTGAGATCTTACTTCAGATTTAGGAGGAGGTAAAAATCCCTCTGAGCTGAGTCTGGGCTGTAGGGTGGAGGACTAATGTCCTGGAGTCCACAGTCACACACAGCGCCAGGCTGGAGTTTGCCCAAGAAACATGTGTTAAGCAGAATATGTAACTGTCAAGAAGCCATTTCTGAGTAAAAAGAAAACCTGAACACCAAAAATCTTTGCACGCTGCGGAAGGCCCTGCATTTAACGACAACCCCCTCATCTCACCTTCACGTCAAGTTACAGAATATGAAGTTAAAACTTCCTTCAGGATATGAAAAGAGGTAAAAAAAAAGACTCCACAAAACTGAGCTGAGGGAACAGCAGTGAAGTAAACCTTTGACTGTTCTTTTCCAGGTTGGACTGTTAAGAAATAATAGTCTATGAACATAGCTGCAGGAATATATTTAGAGGTGGCGTGCACTGTGCAGCAGACTTTAAAAACCTCACAGTGTCATTAAACAAACTTTGAAGCTGAAAAGTGAATATATATACTGATATTTTACACGGTCTAATACTCAATTAAACTTCCCCAAACACCCCAGTACACTCTAAAATTCCTTAAAATTCCATTCCACCTTAAAAAAAGATTACTTCCAAGTGCTGAGTTCCTCCAAGTTTCAGTTCTACCTTAAATGAGTAATGTTGACTTGGATGCTGGATGCTGGTCACAAATTTCCATCCATCCATTATCTGTAACCGCTTATCCAATTTAGGGTCACGGGTGGTCCAGAGCCTACCTGGAATCATCAGGCGCAAGGCGGGAATACACCCTGGAGGGGACGCCGGTCACAAATTTAATTATGATAAATGTTTCTTTTTTTAAATAAATATTGTTTGTTTACACCTCATTTTGTTCTGTATATAGCTTTTTATATTTAAGCCAAAATAGAAGGGAGAATATTAGTGGAGAGACAGGTGCAACTGTCAAAAAATGGTCACATTTTGGCTCACAGAGTTCAGGGAGAAGGGTCCCTTATCAAAATTCAGCTTTGGGCCCTAGGAAACTGGACTGGCTCTGTCTAAGTCAGACCTTTGGACAAATGAAAACATATCCCTGAAGATACCACGGAAACCAGTAAAGTCTCTGGAAAAGTATGGAAACTGTAAGAAGGATGATTGCTGGACCTATTAAATACTAATCAGGATCACAGAGGCGTTGAGAGCCTAGCTGAAATCATTGGACACACTCCAAACAGGTCACTGGTCTATCACAGGGCATCGTGCACTCTACAGTCATTTAACAATCATTTATCTGGACACTCTGTTGCAAACATACATATATCCACAACAAGTTTAGGTGAATGTGTTGCTTACAAATTCGATTTCCTCAAACCTTAAACACCCTCTCCCTCACAGGGGGAATCACTTTGACAAGTTTACTTGCGCTAATCTCATAAACGTGCGTCTATTCGCCCTCAGGATGCAAGATTCGCGCAATAAAATCACAAGCATAAACTCCTATGCTGAGACGGCCTGCGATAAAAACAGCTGACATATTAAAAGTTCCACTTGAGCCTCTGTGGATGCGCCCCGCTGATTTCCTCTAGGAATGCTTTATTCCTGCTCTTCATCACCAGCCCTGTCCCGCTGTCTGAGGAGCTGTTTTAATATGGGTCCTCAGTACCAAGCGGGATAATGAGAGAGAGGTCTTAATGCCTCACTTAGCCCAGAGCGAACGCTGCCTTGGTGGAGCTGAAATATGAAAAGCAGATCCTGTACTGTAGGCTTTAGCCCCATGTGGTCCACTGTTGGCTTATTAGTATTTCAGTCCAATGTTGCACTTGAATGGAAAGGTATCTTGGTACTTTTTCCAGCTACCAATCTCGAAATCTCAAGTTCGGATTCCATGCGAATCTTCATTTTCATGAACGACGAGGAGGCCTCCATAAACAAATCGATGTAGCCCTTAGGGGCTCTTCGCGTAAACACACTTGCAGAGGCGAGTCATTTACTCTGGTTTATTTTTACATGGTTTCCAGGGGCGGCCTCCACCAGAGAAACAGAAGAGACATTGCTTCTGAGGCAGCGAGAATGCGAGGGCTTGCAAACTGTGTGTGTGTGTGAGAATAAGGGAGAGTGAAGGAAGCAGAAATGAGAACAGGCAGAAGCAGAGAGTGAGGGAGAGGGAGTGAAAGGAGAAGTGTCTGCATGAAACAGACAGCATTATGTATTCCTCTCCATGCTTCTCTGGCTCCCCCTTTATGAGGGATCTTATGATGTGCCATCATTCACGTCGGCATGTCATTCTTCCCCAATGAATGGGATCATAATCGGCCCAGCTTCGCTTTTAATAGCCAAAGTGACAATATGCTAATACCTGGCGGGGGTGCGCTCCTCAATTTGACACCTCTGTGATTCTGGTTTTTAGCGCGGGCAGATGTGCCCGGTGAAGCGGAACCGTCCGGGGCCGCATAACAGAGGCTCGCTCATTAACGAGACGCTGACAAACCGCAAGCACGCCAATTAATGGCACTGAATGAACCCTTTATGTGGCGAGATTACAAAACCGGTGGGCTCCGGCGGTGCTGCGGCACTGTAAATATATTCAGGACTAGTCCGGGAAAAGACTCTGACACTAATGCATTCATACAGGTAGGTGACGGGGACGTCGCTTTCGTTTTTTGGTGGAAGACGCCCCAACGCAGGTGGCTTGTTATGACAGGGTGTCAGATTTTTTGGAAGGAATTTGTAGCGGCATGCCAACTGTCCTCAAATCGAAAATCCAAAATCTCTAACTTTTCCAGAGTCAAAAGAACATGCTCCATGACCCTGGTCCTCAAGTGTCTATGCCCTGCAAAATTTGGGATTTCTCCCTGATCCCACCAAATCAAATCATTAGCAAGGCCGTCTCGGGTGTGGCTCACGTACCAAGTGGTGAATTTGGCCTGCAGTTCTCATTTGCATCTGTTTTTGAGGATCATCAGGCCATAGTATCCTATTCTACATGTGTCCTTTCTCTACGTGCCCTTAGTACAAACTTTGGTGAGGAGTTCTTACCTAACATTCCTGAAGATGCAGTTAAGAACCAGTATGGATGTTCTTGTTTACAGCTGACTTACCAACATATTCAGAAGAACATAGTCAGATATAAATTAAAGACATTTGTGCCACTGGATATGAACAAATTGTCTCTCAATCTATAGCTGTATTTGAAATGGCTTCCTACTCACTATTCCATACATTACTCACTATATAGTGCTCTATTAAAATTAAGTAGGGAAGGATTTTTGACACTACCTCATGCAAATTTAACCAAACATCACAGTGTGTTATGGGTATCTGTCATCCACAAGGGTGCTTCTGTTGTAAACTACTTCCTGTAGTATATTTTAGGATTATTTGAGTATTTTATATTTTAAAAGAATTTTGCTTCTACCCAACTTGTAACACCTAGGAATCAAGCAAACAAAAAAAAAAAGTGTAGTGTCTGTAGGACTTGTTGAGAATCATTGCGTAGAAGAACCATCATATGGAGGGTTCTTTAGGGAACCAAACAGTGTTTTTAAAGCATTGCTCAAAAGGACTTATTTAAGAGTGAACATACACAAAAAAGGAAGGGATAATCAGGGATAGCTCAACTTAAGAATTGGAAACCACTGCTTTGTAGGATATATTGCAGAGGAAAGCAATGCTACAGATTGTATGGTGCACTTGTTTTGGCAGCTCTCCTGCTCTGGTTAGGTGTGTGTGCACATGCTTGGATAAGGCAGCCACAGCCTGGTGACTGATGACCTCCCTATGTGTTCCAGCATCTCATCCACGGCTGACAAATCTCACCTCTGTCAGCAACCAGATGTGCCTTATTGAACAACTGCCATACCAAGAGACTGGTTAGTTGACCACTTGGGATTTGCCTTTCTTCCAATTCTCCCATCTTGATTAGCCCCTCCCTACCTTGACCTGCCTCCCAGTTGGTAGCTTCCTACCCTCTCTCCTCCAACCTCCTGCTGTGATTGGCTAGGTTGGTTGAGTAAGGCTTGGGCATAGGTGCAGATGAAAGATCAGGGGGTTGGGAAGTTGTCTGTGGAGCACCTGGAGGCTGTAGAACATGCGAGGTTGGTCAGAGCAGCAAGTGGTCGAACACAGCCTCTTGAGCAGACTACATTGATCGCATCACTCTCCTCTATGACCCCTGGCTGGAGCTGAGCCCCCTGAAGCAAAATGCTGGTAATTGATCCTGCAGAATACCCACGTGCGCTTCTCTACCATGCTGCGGGTTGCTTGGAGAAGGAATGCTCACCTTTGCAGCTTTCCTACGTTAGAGATTGGCTAAAGTCTGACTACTAGGCAAAGCTTCTCCTGCCAACCAAAAAGCAAGCAGGGACAGAAGCCAAGCCTATAGGAGCCATGGCATCTGAGACTTCTCTTGGTTCTCTGCCTCATCTACTATACCATGCCTAGGGTTGCAGATTAATGATGGCTGCCTTTTTTAGCCAACCCATGATCAAATAGCCCTCATGAAGATGGAGCTAAATCTCCTGGCTTTCCAGTTTCTTCCATTGTCCTGTTGCAGTCACTAGAGTAATTTCTTTCTTTTTGTTTCATAAAGAAGGACTTCAGGTTGAATCTGTGCATCAGAAACAAGTTCCTGCTGTTGGCTTGACGCATCAGAACCTTTGCTAGGCCTTCGCTTTCAGGCCAGTCTGGGCATTTGGATTCTGACCTTGTATATCTGTGGCTCACAGCGGCAAGAGTGCAGCACATGCCAAATTACAAGCTTCATTGGACAGGTTAATTAATGGTTCATAGCACAGTCTTGAATTTATTATCACTAAAGCATCCAGCCTAAACAAACAGGGGGAGGCCTCACAGATAGTTGTTAACCTCTTACAAGGCTGTAGAACTTCACCCCTCACGAAACAAACTGGCTGTCTGTTTATAAGCTGCTTTCCCCAGTGGTCATCTTTTACAGTCTTTGACAGCGTCTGGTCAGACAGTCGTTTACACTCAGCACAGTAGTGGCTGTCTAAACTAGGCTTTAACTCATTTCACTTAAAATTGCAAAGAGATTTAAAAACAGTGGTGGTCTGCATCATGTGGCCACATGGCTTAATGTTATTATGATGTACCCCCAACCTTCAAGCTTTAATTTTATCACACCACATGCAACCTCTGAGAGTAGCCACCTACTGACAATAATCCTGGAAATGCAACCCCATCTTGCAGTTAGAGCTTCAAGGACATTTTGAGAACCCTCACATCCCTTAATGTTTTTAAATTAACTAGCTCAAAACAGCAATGGGAAACAATCCAATGCATTTACTTATTAGCTAGGTTTTCTTACACATAATAAGTAGCATATAATGCCATGTGAAATAAGTGTTTGATTGAAAGAGCAAATTCTGAATAAATATTTTTTCATTCGTTCATTGTCTTTAACTCTTATCCAGTTCAGGGTTGCGGTGGGTCCAGAGCCCACCCGGAATCACGGGGCACAAGGCAAGAACACACTCTGGAGAGTGTGCCAGTCCTTCACAGGGTGACACATATGCTCACAAATTCACTCACACCTATGGACACTTTTGAGTCACCAACTCACCTTCCAACATGTGTTTTAGGACTGTGGGAGGAAACCGGAGCACCCGGAGGAAACCCACGCAGACACAGGGAAAACACATCAAACTGCTTAAAGACAATCACTTGTCGCAGGACTGCGACACTACCTGCTGCACTACCGTGCCGCCCTTCTGCATAAATTTAATTAATAAATATGTTTCCAATTTTGCCTGACTACATCTACAAAACCTGACTGTAACCAGCAGGTACCAGTGATTTTTCCAAGACCTGAGTTAGGGACTCTCTGTTGTAGCAGAGACAAATAGCTGTGCTTTTCCACTGCATGGTACCTACACTGCTTGCCTTGACTCTAAAAAGCAAGTAGAGTCGAGTAGTGTTGGTACCATGTTGTGAAAAATTACTATAGGCCTGAGTTGGGGACTTTCCCACAGTGGTAGCAGAGTTGACATCTTCCATTAGAGATATGTTTTCAGTTTGAGAAAGATGATATTTTAAATGAAGCATAATTAACTTGTAACATGAGAGTCTACCTGGAATCACAGGGGAACACACCCTGGATGGAGAGCCAGTCCATCACAGGGCACTACACACTCACAACTATGGACAGTTTGAGCAGTCCACCTACTAATATGTGTTTTTGGACTGTGGGAGGAAACAGGAGCACCTGGAGAAAACCCATGTGGACACAGGGAGAACCTAGAACCCCAGGACCATGGAGCTGCTACTGTTTCGCTCATTTTTTGTGCATGTTGTATTCAACCAGTTCAACCAATTAAAAAGTTGTGCTTCCAGTTGTACTCATAAAACAACAGATATTCTGTTGTTCCATTAAATGTCTTGAAAGCCCTGTAGTTGTGCCCCTAGAGAAAAAAGTGTTGCTGTAAAGCTTAACCTCAAGGACAGTGTGATCCAAACACACCAGTCATGGGACTGAACTGTCTTCAGTTTGTGAAATGCCCGAATTGTTTTTTTTTTGGTGAGCAGTTTTTCTCTATCAGTGCCCTGTATCGAACTCAAGACAGGGGGGTTGGGGGAGTATGAAAAGGTTGAAACGGGTCTCGCACTCAGAAAAAAAGAGCTGTCTGGTGTGCAGTCTTGTACGCTGTCATCAGCAATCAAGCACCCGTCTGTGGGGAACAGGCTATCTCTGTCGACAGCCTCCTAAAGAGAGGAGAGTCTGCCCGGCAACCAGTCGCCTGCGAGTTCCGAGCCAGGAAGCACCAATTGCAACAGTGTCTGTGTCTGGTCCCTGATGTTTTGGCAGATGTGTCTGAGGTACTGCGAGTTGTCAGTATTGGACTTCTCCCTCTCTCTCTCTCTCTTTTTGTACCACTGCACTTTTTCCTCTCCATCAGTCTTATTAATTATTCCTTTTTCCCTCTATCTCTGCCTCCGCCTCTTTCTCTCTCTCTCTCTAATGTCACGTTCTTGCATCATGAGGTGAAGACGAAGTGTGTTGTCTCGCCGCAGACGGATGTCCACAGTTGGCCTCTGGAGTACAGGACCACAAAGTGAGAGAGGTAATTGAGTATCAGCAGTCGGCCCCCTCCAGGCTTACCGAAGGGGGGATGGAGTATGCTTCCACATACCTTTAAGCGCAGTTGAATCTGGAGCACATTAATCTTTTGACTTCCAACTGTTAAAGTACCAAGACTTGAGAGATTCTTTTTCACTCTGCCATTGGTTTGTTTGATGATTATGATAGAATAAGGCTAACGCTGAAAGCAGCTGTCAGTGTTAAATATTTGTGAATAACTCTTTGCTTGTCTTAAAATATATAAATGTATTCTCAAGGACTGGTGACAGTTCCTTGCACCCCATGAAAAACAAATAACTGAAAAGTAATAGAATGTCATAAATTCTCGTTTGACTGGGGTATAAATACCATATGACACCCAGGTCAAACACCCTTAGTCTGCAGTAAACTGTTCTTGGTTGAGAAAAAGGCACTATATTTCTTCACTCATGAGAACCTACAGTACCACTAGTGGGTCAGTTATGACTGTAGCTATGATGAAATTGCCTGGAAGAGATCACGTAGATGAAGTTCTGCTGTCATCACACTGCAAATACAGTGGAACCTCTACCTACGAACTAACGGAGAGTAGGCGGGTGAATGTGGGGTGACGAAGCGTAGATGCGGCTTAAGTTAGCATGAATTTCAATGTCTGCTATTTAAACTAATGCTAAATTGCTAAAGCTACAATTTGCTAATCTTAAAAGCTCACTCAAGTCTTTGCGCGCTAGGAGACTCGCCTATAGGGGTCAGTGGCCATTTCCAGCTGCCAGCGGAGGCTCGGGTTCGTTTCAAGAGTCATGGTTCGTTGGTGGAGGCAAAAAATATTCAAATGCCCGGTTTGTATCTTGGAAAGTTTGTTAGTATAGGCGTTCGTTAGTAGAGGTTCCACTGTATATGTATGTAAAATTACAGCTTCAGAATTATAGTGGTATGCTTCTCTGGCCTGTAACAAGGAGAATAGAGGGTTTGTTATTGCTACTCTGGGTTCAGCACTGCAGAAACTGCACTATGTATATTTTGAAAAAGACTAGGAAACCATCCCCTCCTCATTGATTGCAGTAGGGTGCTGTACAAATGAATTCAACTTGGGGGATCCCCAGGAGCAAAAAACCTAAATCTTGCCTAGTGTCCTTTTAAATTAGAGTAAGTGTTTTTATCAGTGTCAGTTTGTCATATGGGGCAGTGTGTGTGTGAGTGTGTATACACACCCTGCCTTCCTGAGTACTCTCACAACACACACGTATAAACTCTCCTAGCATTAAGTTTCACTGAACAGTAAATTCCTGTACTGTCTCCACCTTAGTGCCCCATCTTTAATATTTTACACATCCTTATACAAGCTACAGTTCTGAGAGTGGGTTTCTCGTTCTTCTCTTCTACAGCATCACAGCCCTGGTGCGGTCCGCCGGCACCGAAGTCTCCAGCTTCGTTCCAGTTTGAACTTGACAGTGTCCCTTGAAATCGACAAACGGCAGAGAGACAGAAATAGGTTTTGAAGAGCGCCGTACAGCCCTGTCACCCCCGCACCTCCGATTGCC